>NC_080163.1:144913260-145073894 GCF_950295315.1 Erinaceus europaeus | reverse complement strand
GTAAATTTAATAAGTAAAATTATCCTCATACTATTAAAAATAAGCCTCAAATGTTAATAATTATATGAAGTCTTTCTTGAGTACTGGATTTAAAATTATATTATATTCCCTTCTCCACATTTAAATATTTATATGCTAACATTTACTGAATTACATTTTCATATACTTGTGAATAACAAGTTAATATCAGACTTGGTCTCTGCAGACTTTAGTATTCCACATCTGAAAGTAATGTCTCCTTAGAAACTCTGGAGTTAAGATAAATGAATATAATCTCATTTCTGTCTCATTTGCTGATTGGGGAAGCACCTGTCTTTCTGGGCATAGAGCATCAGACAAGACTTGGATGTAAATCATTCATTTAAACAAAGACTGGTAAAGAGCTAAGATGACTATTTATCTGTATCAAAGGGACAATTAGACATTAAGCATTTGGGAAAGCAAATGCAGCTTTGTTAAGTAGTTGTATACTCTACTTACTTTAGAAGTTATCAAGTCTCTCGATCAGATGAAGATGATGTGTTAATTGGATCTTTTGCCTTGCTTACTTTTATAAATCTATATAAACTCTATATTCTTGTGTATGAGTTTAATTACACACATACCACAAATTTGATACTGCCACTACATACATTTGTTACATATATAATCATTTGCTTTCACCTATATTATTTTATTAAGTTCTGTGTTATACATCTTCAGATAATTTTTCTTTTACTAGTTACTTGCTGTGAGAATTCTCATATAGTTGTATATTAATATAATTTATTTTTATAAACTCTTAAAAACAGGAGCAACAGAAGAATGTATTAAAGCAATACCATCACAGTTTTGCTATTTTAATAGTGATTTGCTGTAGTTTTTTTTTTTTTTTTTGCCTCCAGGGTTATTGCTGGGGCTCAGTGCCTGCACCATGAATCCACTGCTCCTGGAGGCCATTTTTCCCCCTTTTGTTGCCCTTGTTTGTTGTTCACTATGCCAGGTCTGCTGCATTGCTTGATGTTGTGGTCTATTTACATAATCACTGTTTGGCCTGAGACCTGCCCTGCTTTAATCCCTATTGGTTCGCACTCTCTTTTTGCTCTGCCCATGTCCTAGTCACATCCTGTTTTCCACCCTACCACTTCCTTCTTGGCAAGTATAAAAGAATCTTCTTTTCTGATTAAAAACACATTGTATTGCATTCCTACTTAGCCACGGGAGTTCGTGATTCCTCTCCTATGTCACTGAGTAGGCAGCAGCCTAGGTTGGCTCTGGCAGAGTTCTCTCCAACCCAGAGAGCACCGGGAAGAAACACCCTCAGGCTAGCCCGGCATCTGGCACCCAAAAAGGGACCGGCACTTGTTGTATCCTTGTTGCGGTTATTACTGTTACTGTTGATGTTGTTCGTTGTTGGATAGGACAGAGAGAAATGGAGAGAGGAGGGGAAGACAGAGAGGGGGAGAGAAAGATAGACACCTGCAGACCTGCTTCACCACCTGTGGAACTTCTCCCCTGCAGGTAGGGAGCCGGGGACTCAAACCAGGATCCTTAAACCAGTCCTTGCTCTACTACTGCCTGACCCCCAGTTTTGTTTGTTTGTTTGTTTGTTTGTTTGCTTGTTTTTTTTTACAAAGTTGAAGTCTTTTTTTTTTTCCTTTTGTGGTGGGAAGGGGAAACTTTATGGGTGGTGAAGCAGTGCTGCCAAGTGTCTCTCTCCCTCTCTAACTTTTTTCCTCAATTTCTCTGTCCTATCAAAAGGGAAAAAATAAAATTATGTAGTAAAGATAAAATGAGATGGAGTTATCCAGCAGGCAAGATAGCTCACCTGAGAGAACTCTTTGCCATGCACCTGACCCAAGTTCTAGCGTGTTGACCATAGGGGAATGTGAGGGCACTGGGGGAAGCTTCAGCAGGTCTCTCTATATAAGAGACCTCTCTACACGTGTGTGTGTGTGTGTGTGTGTGTGTATGTCTGAAAGTCAGCCTGCAGTGGTAAAGCCCCAATGATAAGAAAAGTAAAAACCTTCCTATCACTGACAAGATTAGAAAGAAAATATTTCCATCAGTTCTGTCACTCAAGGGTGAGATAACATAATGGTGATGCAAAAAAGAGCCTCATGCCTGAGACTACAAGGTTCAGTCCTCCAGAGCTGAGCCGTATTCTGATAAAAAATAATTAATTTAAAAAAAAAATTATCTCAGTGGCACACCTGGCTGAAGTCATATTTTAGAATGTGCAAGGACCTGGGTTCAAGCCTCAGGTCCCCATCTGCAGGGGGATAGCTTTGCAAGTGAATCAGTGCTGCAAATGTCTATTTCCTCCTTACCTCTAAATTTTTCTGCCAGTCCCTATCAAATAAGTAAAATTTTAAAAAACTCTCACTCAAAAATCTGTAGTTTCCTTAGGTGTATCTCAGGTATTTCTGAAGTGCCCTCCCAGAGCTAGCAGCACCTGGAAACTTATTAGAAGTATAAATTGAAGAAGAAAGAGGAGGAGGAGGAGGAGGAGGAGGAGAAAATAGGAGGAGAAGAGGAAGGAGGGGAAGAAATTATTATAGAAATAGCTAACTTAATGTAGGACAGGAAGAACATGGATGAGGTCCTAGGTTCAATCCTAAACACCACATATACCATAGCTGAGCAGTGTTCTGGTCTCTATCTCAAAAGTAAATCTTTAAAAACAATGGGAATAGGGTCCCAGACAATGGCATACTCAACTGAGTATACATTATCATACATAAGGACTCAGGTTCAAACCCCAGGTCTCCACCTGCAGGAGGAAAGCTTTACAAGTGGTGAAGCTTATTTCAGGTGTCTCTTGTTCTCCCTCTCTATCTCCCACTCCCCTCTCAATTTCTTTGTCCTATCAAATAAAAGGAAGGAGGCAGAGGGTGGAGGGGAGGACAAATGATCTCTGGGAGCCTTGGATATGTTATGCAGGCACTTGAACCCCAGCAATTACCCTAGTGGCAATAAAATAAAATATAAATTATAGGGCTTCACAGTAGATCTACTTAATCAGAAATGCCAACAGTGAGGTCCAGCCTTCAATGAGAGTCTCCCCCAGGAATTAAAAAATGTCCCTTGTCAAGCTAAGCCCTTACCTCTTCACACTACCATACTCCATCCAGTGTCCCCATCTTTCTCCCAGCTATTCTCTCTGCTGGTTCTTTTTTTTAAAATATTTATTTTTTTCTATGTTTATTTAAACTTTTTATATTTCTTTGCTGAGGAATTAAAGATTATAGTTGTGTTGTTTTCAATGGGCTGGCTTCACGGGCGGGTAACAGACATCTAAGGGACTCATGGTTGAGCTGTAGGCAGTATCTCTTTATTCATGCAGGACGCAACACAATCTAAGCCGAGCTAAGCTAAACTAAAAACTACAAACAATCTTGTCCTTATAAATATACTAGCCCAGTAGGGTGGGAACAGGATGCGACGCAGAGAGGGTGGAGAGAAAAGTGACTGGTGAAAATCAGGGTATGACAAGGAGAGGGGGCGGAGCAGGCAAGAATTCTACCACTGAACCACCAATGCCCTGGAGGGAGGGTGGTGCTTGTTAACAGCGGTTATGTAAATAGAATGAAGTGGTTATGTAAATAGAATAGTGTTAAACGGGGGATTAAGCCAAATGAAACAGAAGAGGTTTTTAGAAGCATACCAACAATTCCCCCTTTCTTTTTAACTAATGGCCATAGTATCAAGATTGTGGGGTGAACAGAAACCTATATCATACAGGTGTTTTCAAAAGAAATGGCATAAGACATGGAAAACAAAATAGGCGAGCAGCAATAACCAGTGTGATGCCAAGGGGAACGTTTCTTACCTCAAAGGGCAAGGCCTAGCAGGTGAAAGGACAGTAAAATACAATAATTATATATGTATAACTTTTTCACATAATAATACAACTCCCACTAGATCCTCCTCTGCCATCATGTTCCAGGATCTGAACCTTAACCCCCCATCCCAGAGTCTTTTACTTTGATGCAGTATGCCAAGGTTGAAGTCTTCTTTTTTCTTTTTGCTTTTTTAAAATATTTATTTATTTTCCCTTTTTTGTTGCCCTTGTTGTTTAACATTGTTGTGGTTACTGATATTGTTGTTGTTGGATAGGACAGAGAGAAATGGAGAGAGGAGGGGAAGACAGAGAGGGGGAGAGAAAGACAGACACTTGCAGACCTGCTTCACCGCTTTGTGCCATCTGCGATTAACCACTGTGCTACTGCCCTACTCCCTGAAGTCTTCTTAATACACTATACACAAAATCAGAATTTACCTTGACTAAAACTTTGTAGAATGCATAATTATCCAGAATGATGTTCTCCAAGTAAACTATAAAGACTTCCTATCATATTAACTTTATTAACATTATTTGAATCATTCAGTAGTCCCAAATGCCAAAGAACAATCTTGTCTCTTTTTTAATGATCCAGATAACAAAATATGCTGTTAGATTATTATTATTTTTTGGCCAGAGCCCTGTTCAGCTCTAGTTTATAGTGGTGTGGCAGCTTGACCCTGAGACTTTGGAGACATGAGAGTCTCTTTGCATAACCATTATGTTATCTACCCCTACAGCTGTCTAGATTGTTTTACATTGTGATGTGATGTGTGAGGAGATACTTATATAATAGATTTCAGAAATATATATATTTGTTATCTTGTGTGTGAATAGCATAGCATGAGAAAACAGGTAATATAGAATGGGGGTTATTCAATCTGGAGATTCATCAGAACTCAAGAAATGGACCTACTTTATGACCCAGAAATCTCTTTCAGGGTCATAAAACAAAAGCACCTATTCAACAAGATCAATGTACACCAATGTTCATAGCAGCATAGTTTGTAAGAGCCCTAATTTGTAAGCAACCCAGATGCTCAACAACAGATGAATGACTAAGGAAGTTGTAGTACGTATACACAAAGGAGTAAGATGCCACTATTAAAATTATGAGGTGCTCTCCTTTGCAATATCATGGTCAGAACTCAAAGGTATTATTAAGACAAGCCAGAAAGAGAAAGACCAGAACTGAGTGATCTCATGTATAGGCAGAACTCAAGAACAAAGAACAGTAAGGGAAAAATAAGGTGGAACTTGAACTGGGGGTGGCATATACCAGAAAAAAGGACTCTAGGGAAGGAGGGAAAGGGAGAGAATTAAGTAACACTGGGATATCTGCCCTTCCCCAATCTCTCCTATTTGAAGAGCTAGAGTGATTCTAGTTGGACACTAAGGAACTGACTGGGATATGAACTAGATACTATAAAGGTGAAGCTAAGGGATGAAAGAAGTCTTAGATTAGATAAACAAAAGAAGACGAAACACATATTAGAAAATATTTAAAAATGCACCATTGATGTAGAGTATGCAGTTGGAAACCAGAGGGGGAAAATTATGAAGTCAAAATTAAAGCTACTTAGAATATGTTTAGGTAGGTGATGTCAGAAAACATGTATAGGTATTTGTTGCTGTTGTAACTCTTTAACAATGTATTAGAAACTGGAAATGGGTCTTCATAATTAATAACATGTGACGGTGAAAATTTCTGACTATAATAACCAAATATTTATGCTTTTATTCACTCAGTTTTTTTACATTATTGCTTGTGAGGAGTCATGCATGATTTAGTCCATTATTTTTCCCCCTGGCAATGATTGGTCACCACATAGGGCTAGGGCTTTTTTGGCTCTGAAAAATCCATGGGCAGAGAGGGTTAAAAAAAATGGTTCTTCAGGTAGATTGCATGCTTTACCATGCCTCTGATCTTGGCTTTGAACTACACCTGAAGGGCAGTAACGGGGGAGCTCCATGGATGGTAAATATGTGCTTTAGTATTTCTATCTCTAATTTTTTAATAGAATAAAAATTATACCTGGAAGTAACTAGTAATATTACATATGCATAAAATCCTGCTTTCATTCCTGGCATCTCACTAAGTACAAATCCAAAGGAATTTAGTTTGGAAAGAAAAGTTTACTATGCTGTGAGAATTATGGCAACAAAAATAAACATATCACATAAGGAGTATAATTTGAGCCCCAGAGATTTTATGGTGAAAAACAGACCACTGCATATCAATATATATTTATATGTTTCATGGTAGATAATTAATGTATATAATGCCAACATTTAGAATTAAATTCACAAGTGTGTTCCATGAAACCTATCATGCTCCCTAGATCTCCTCTCAGTAGCTGGGAAAAAAAATGGAATAGTTATGAAAATAATTGAGGTTTTATTAACCCAGAATAGTAGTATTTCCTTGACACTATGCATAGATAGTTGTTAAGTGACTTGGCACTTCATATTTTTCTTGAAAATACTAAGGGATTAATCTTTATATTTTTTCTTTCAGATAGTAACAGAGAAGACAGAGAACCAGAGAAAAAGCTAAGAGACCACAGCACCAAACCTTCCTTCAATGAAAAAGGGTCTAGGCTCAAACCTGTGTCACACACATGGCAAAGAAACGCACTATCCACATGAGCTATTTCACCAGACCATTAAAGGATTATACAAGAAGATCAACAGTGTGGTTGGGAGGTAACTCACATGGTAGAGTGTAGGCATCCAGTTTTGAGCTTTTGACATTGCATGGGGGCATCATGTAGAGCACCAAGAGAAGCCTCATGAATCATAGAGCAGTGCTATGATGTCCCTCTTCCTCTATAATTTTTTAAAATTATTTTTTAAATCTTTATTTATTGATTGATAGACACAGCCAGAAATCAAGATGGAAGAGGGAGATAGAGATAGATATAGAGATAGAGAGAGAGAGAGAGAGAGAGAGAGAGAGACCTGCAGCACTGCTTTGCCACTCTCAAAGCTTGGCCCCTGCAGGTGGGGACCAGAGGCTTGAAACTGGGTCCTTGTGCATTATAATGTGTGTTCAACCACATGCACCAACACTTGGCCCCTCTCTGTCTAAATTTCAAGGAAAAAAAAAAGAGTCTGTTTAAATTGGCACAATTAAAAAAAAGAGACTAAAATATAGGGTTATTTTTGTGTATTTTGTGTGCCCCCTCTGTGTTTACATGAACTGTGTTTACATTTACCTTTGTAATTTTGTGTTCCTGTGGACATATATGAGAACAGAAACTGATCAACTTTTTTTTCTTAATTTAGTCTTAAAAATCTTACACATGTTGCTTGCTCTTGCTTGTATATGATCACACGAATTTCCAAAAGGGTAAATCAGTAAATAATCACAGTGAATTAGCTTTGATAACAAGACTATTATGATAAGATGTTTAATATTTATCTTCTTATATATTTATATTTATATTCTTATATATTTATCTTATTATAAAATACATTCAGACCAAGGCTTTGGATGTAGAAGATGTTGTTTTGCCTATCACTCAAATTCTCCCTCTTGTACTAGGGATCTTCTTTTCCAGTGACATCTGGGAATGTAAGCAGTTAAAGACCCAGCTAGTCTTTCTGAGAATTACCCTCAGCCTGGAGCCAGATGGTGGTACATCTGGTTAGGCACACATATTACCAAGCACAAAGACCCGGATTTGAGGGAGTCGGGTTGTAGCGCATGTGGCGCAAAGCGCAAGGACTGGCCTAAGAATTGCGGTTTGAGCCCCTGGCTCCCCACCTGCAGGGGAGTCCCTTCACAAGGGGTGAAGCAGGTCTGCAGGTATCTATCATTCTCTCCCCTTCTCTGTCTTCCCTATCTCTTTACATTTCTCTCTGTCCTATCCAACAATGACGACATCAGTAACAACAATAATAACTACACAATAAAACAACAAGGACAACAAAAGGGAATATATATATCCGGATTTGAGTACCTGCTCCCTACCTGAAAGGCATCCACTTCATCAGCGGTGAAGCAGGTTTTTAGGTGTCTGTCTTTGCCTCTCTCTGTCTACCCACCCTCTCTCAATTTCTCTCTGTTCTAACAATTTATAGGAAAAAAAAAAAGGACAAAAGGGCCAGGGAGCAGTGGATTATAGTACTGGCACCAAGTCCCAGAAATAACCCTAGTGGGTATATATATATTATAGCAGGCAAAATCCATAGGTGGGAAATGTCAAGTTTGGACTGTCTAAAGTTTAGGCAGGGCAAATCAAAACCAGCCCATTACTAATGCCCCCATATAATTGCCCATGTGTCTTTCATTATAAACACAATAACAATTAAATTTCTCTCTCTCTCTCTCTCTCTCTCTCTCTTTTTTTTTTCTTCCAGGGTTATTGCTGGGGCTCAGTGACTACGAATCCACTGTTCTGGAAGCCAGTTTTTCCATTTTGTTGTCTTTGTTGTTGCCCTTGTTGTGGTTGTTATTGTTATTGGTGTTATAGCTGTTGTTGTTGGATAGGATAGAGAGAAACGGAGAGAGGAGGGGAAGACAGAGAGGGAGAGAAAGACAGACACCGGCAGACTTGCTTTACCGCCTGTGAATCGACTCCCCTGCAGGTGGGGATTGGGGGTTCGAACCAGGATCCCTATGCCAGTCCTTGTGCTTTGTACCACGTGCGGTTAACCTGCTGGGCTACCGCCTGACCCCCTAAATTTCTCTCAAGAAACACTACTAGGAGTGGGGCGTTAGCGCAGCGGGTTACGCGCGTGGTGCAAAGCAAAAGTACTGGCATAACTATGGATCGCGGTTTGAGCCCTAGGCTCCCCCACCTGCAGGGGGTTCCTTTACAGGCAGCGAAGCAGATCTGCAGGTGTCTTTCTCTCCCCCTCTCTGTCTTTCCCTCCTTTCTCCATTTCTCTCTGTCCTATGCAACAACAACAACGTCAATAACAACTATAATAACTACAACAAGGAAACAACAAGGACAACAAAAGGGAATAAATAAATATTTTAAAAAAGAAACACTACTGCCTTCATTCTTTTAAAGTTATTGTTTTTCGGTACACTTAATACTTAACTCTCCATCTCTGGTCCTGTTAACCTAGAAACCTGATTTTACATGGAGGGTAAATAGAATAATGGTTATGCAAACAGATTTTCATGCTTGAGGTTCCAATGTCCCAGGTTCAATCCCCCACACCATGATCAGCCAGAGCTGAATGGTGCTCTGGTAAAAAAAAAAAAAGAAAGAAATAAAGAAAGAAAGAAAAAGAAAACTGAATTTAAGATATTAAATAATTAACCTTTCCCAGTGGGAGTAATAGCATAATGATTATGCAAAGACATTCTCATGCCCAAGGCTTCAAATTCCCAGGTTCAATCCCCCACACCACCATAAGCCAGAGCTGAGCAGTGCTCTGGTAAAATAACAATATAAAATAAATAAAATACAGCTTTTATATAAAATTATTAGCCTTTCCTTTGTGTGACTTAGACTTAATTTATTATGTGTGGATTACTGTGAAATGATACCTTTAGAGATATTTTTGTTCCATGGAAAACTCTATACCACTTTGAACTTAAATTGTACATTAAAGAGGATAGCACTAGGAGATTGGTAACAAATTTAGTTACTATAATTTTAAGAGGGCTTATTAAAGGGACTGTATTCAAAAATGAAGATATACTATAAATATCCATGCATGGTCCACAGGTCAGAATTGGTTCCAACTTTATAGAGACAAAGAAAATGAGATAATATACAGGGAGGGGGTCTACAGAGAAATATATTGAGAAAAGCTGGGCTGTAGTTAAGGAGAAAATTTTGTTAAAATTTACCTCACATCTGGTTTTCTTAGTTTGCAGAAAAAGAAAATATTCTGGACTGTAGGAATATGGGAGGAAGCATCAGGTACCCAGGATATAGTGCTGAAGAGAGGCTTGGGTTGGTGGTGGGAGTGGACAGAGGATACCCATCACAGGGAGATAACAAACTGTACTCATATATCCGTCATTTTCCTGTAGACCACTGTTATCCCCAATAAAATGATTTGGAAATAACGCATTGCATGTGGCCAGGTGGTGGTAAACGTAGTGGAGCAAGTCCCTGGTCCCCACCTACAGGTTTAAGCTTCACAAATAGTGAAGCAGTACTACAAGTGTCTCACTCTTCCTCTCTATCTTTCCTCCCCCTCTCAATTTTTCTCTGGCTCTACTAAATTAATTAATTAAATGTTTAAAAAATGGAAAAATAAATTCACCAAGGATAAAAGTAATAATAAATGTGCATTTGGATGGGAAAATGGGTGAGATAGTAATACCTAGGGATAACTGGTATTTTGCACATTGGCCATGCTAATTTTCTCTGGGTTGTTTCAGGTATTTTGTTTCAGGCAAAAAAAGTTACTACACAGTGCTTCTACTATAGAACCACCTGAAAAAATACCTATTCTACAATTTGATAACATAAATAAGTATTCTACTTTGACACTGTGGTTTATTTCTGATTATATCTGAGAAAAATTTTAAATTTTCTAAAGTTTATGAACTGAATGCTACTTTTCCAGAATATCTGTCACTTAGTACAGCGCTGGCAATAGTGGAAGTTCCTTATTCCTTGCTAAATATCATTTAACCTGCCTCCCTCTATAAATTCTGCATTGTAGTATTATTGGAAGATGCATATGGACATTAATCTACAACCTCAAGACAACTGACACATTTTGGGAATGAATGGTGTGATGGTTGCCACAGCCATAATGCCAGTATATTTCTGAAAGTCAACAAAAATATAATAAGGGACTGAATGAAGGAATTTCATGATAAAGCTAGGATGAAATATGAGTTTCTTCATTTTCAGACCTACTTTTTTTTTTTTTTTTTGCCAGCACTTCTTTTGAAAGAGGTGACGAACATACAAATGAATCCTAGCGTTCTCAGGAGCAGACAGATATTTAAGAAACTTTGTGTTCAAATGTTCAGAGAAGCAATTATTCTGCATCTCCTTGAAAATTAAGGATTTTTATACTATTAATATACTATTAAGGACAATTGAACTTTGATGAAAGAAATCCAGATGAACAGCTAATGGATCTTAATCGGTATTGATTAGATGACTCCGGGGAAATAATGCTAAGTTCAAGCAAAAGAGAAGTGGCAGTCACTAGTTTCTGATTTGTCAACTAGAGAATCTGATACAAAGATCTTGGTATTTTAAGCTAGTGTAGAAAGAAAAGGGAAATTTAGGGCTACCAGGGAAAAGACTCTGCCAGATTTCAGAGGCCAAAGAAATAGGTCCCAGATGGAATACTATGGACTTCTGCCATCTCCTTGGCTGGGCTGAGCCCTGCTATTTGCCTGCATCTGTCAGTATAAAAGGCAAAATCTCTCCCTTCCCACCCTTTGACTTTACCTTCACCACCCACCCCAGCCTTTTCAAAATAAGCTTTATTTTATTGTCTCATTATTTATTGGAGACAAGCTCTGGAACTCCTCTCCTCACCAAAGCAGCCTACTTCCTGCTGTACAGGAACTTACTTTTCTGTCTGGAGCAGGTGTTATTGTTTAAAAATACCAAACAAAACTCCTTTAGCTACTATAAAAGGCATAGCTTTAGAAGCTTTATATAATTTTCAGAGCAAATGGCATTAAGAAATTTGCTCTTGCACCTGCCTACTCTTCAGATTTGCATAAATGTTCATTGCTGTACAAATGTAGCATGGCATTTAGTTCTATTTAATGTAAAAACAGAGGCCTTGTCCATCTGTAAAGCATCTTCTAAAATAGTCACAGCCAATTCTTTGCCTAAAACATGAAAGAGTAGCAGAGGGTTTCAAAATTTCACACTAGAAGACACTTTTTAAAACACAAAATATTAAAAATTGACAAGAGAAGCCTATGCACATATTTTTTATCTCTGTAAGATTATTTTTACTTGAATATATTATACTCTGAATATAAGGCATTGAATTGTGGGAACATTTGCTTATTTAGTTTGTTAACAAAACCACTTCTAATTATTTTATTTGCTTTATTTTCTTATATTTGATGTGAAAGAGAAAAGTTGAGAAGTGGGGAAACTGAGAGGGAGAGAGAAAGAGAGATACCTGTAACACTGTTTTTATCACTTGTTAAATATTCCTTCTGCAGATAAGGACCAGGGAGGCTTGAACCTTGGCCCTTGCACATGGTAATATGTAGACTAAACCTTAATTGCAGTACTACCCAGCCCCTAACAGTTAAGGGACAAAAAATTGCTTCTAAATTCTAGTACCACCAGTAATGAGATGATACAAAAAATTGCCCAGGATCTAGAGATTTAACTGTATAAAATATTTTAAATAATAAAGGTAAAGATAGCAGACAAAAATTCAAGCTTACTTAGATTGCTCATATATATATATTTGTTTATACCTTACTATGAAAGTGAGTCTTTTCAGACCTGCTGCCTTGAGTAAAATAGTGAGTCATCTTTCTCAATTCCATAGTATATAAATTCTATGATTTGCTTTTTTTTTTCTTTTTCTTTTTTTGCCTCCAGGGTTATCTCTAGGGCTTGGTGTTGCACTACACATCCAATGCTCCTGGCAGCCACCCCCCTCCCCTAGTTTTTTTATTGGATAGAACAAAGAGAAATTAAGAAAGGAGAGGAAGAGAGACAGGAACAGAAAAAGACACATGCAGACCTGCTTCAATACCTGTGAAGCGACCCCCCCCCCCCGAAAGTGGGGAGCTGGAGTTCTAACCTGGATCCTTGAGCAGGGCCTTGTTTTAGTACTACGTGCACTTAACCAGGTCAACCATCAACCAGCCCCCTGGTTTGCTATTCTACATCTTGTTTTATCTTTGTCTATTTTATCTTCTCCTAAATACTTAACCATAATATAAAAGTTAACCATAATAATCTAGTAATATATTAATATCATAGCATTCAATTTCCATATCATATCTGTAATAAATTTATTTATATAGTTGTCTCAGGAAATAAATAAAAAATGTAAATATTGTTAAAATTACATCATTTCCTTCCATTGTACCTAAAATGTCAAAGCATTATGCTTGGGTTTATTGAATTTATTACACTCTTTTCCTTTTTGTCTTTTATACCCTCACTCGAAATCATGATTGACTTTTTGTATATGGGGGGGGTGGATTTTAACATTGAATGGTGAAACACTCTATGCTGTGTAGGGAAGTTAGCAGCATATCTGTCCTCTACTCACTGAATTCTTATAGCATTGTTCTACAAAGCAGAAAAATTAAAAATTATTCCTGACATTGCCACATAGCTAGTGAGAACAAAATTATTCTCTCTTGAGAGCAATTGATCTTAATACTAGTTTCATGGAACCCACATAGATCCTAACACACAGTACCATGTACACATGAACTTTTGTAACCATTTACCATGTCCCTTGCCATCCTTTATATCCATAGTGATCTCACTCAAGTGCTATTGTTTTTATGAATTTTTCTGTTATGACTCTAACAGTTCAGTTATCTGTGTTATTATAGACATAACCCTTTTCACCATATAAGATACTGAAAAATATTTGTCTTTCTCATAAATCTATGAATGTATTAAACTTAGAACTTATTTTTCGCATGTATTTGTGATTATCTTGTTGCCTCGTAAAATGACTGCTGCATGAGAGAGAAAAGCTTATTTAGTAACTGGAAGAAGAGCCACAGTTGAATGAATATTGAAATGCTAAGTAGATACTTGTGTATGTACTACATACAAGCGTTTAGCATATATTCAATAGGCCCATGTTTAGAGGAGGAATGAATGAAACATTTCATGTGAAGATACTCAAAGTGGTGGAAGCCTATGTAACACAAAGCCATTCCAACAAAGAACCCCATAACCTTCTTTAATAATCATTTAGATTGTAGAGCCTCTTAAAATAGTCAGGCGGTAGCCCAGCGGGTTAAGCGCAGGTGGTGCAAAGCACAAGGACAGGCTTAAAGATCCCCATTTTAGCCCTGGCTCCCCACCTGCAGGGGAGTCACTTCACAGGCTATGAAGCAGGTCTGCAGGTGTCTATCTTTCTATCTCCCTCTCAATCCTCTCCTCCTCTCTCAATTTCTCTCTGTCCTATCCAACAACGATGACATAAACAACAACAATAACTACAACAAGAAAACAGCAAGGGCAACAAAAGGGAATAAATAAATAAATTAAATTAAATTAATTTAATTTAAAAAAGAAAAGAATTTTAAAAATATTAACTCTTAAGCTTAAACTATGGTGTATGTGAAAAATAATCTTATTTCATTTTGGGTGTACTAAGCTCAACATATCATTGGTCTGTCTTGTCTATTTTGTAAACTTTACTAGACTAGAAGATGAATCTAAAATGTCCATGGATAGTCTTTGATCCATGCAAATAATTACAGCAGATCTACCTTTACCTCACATTTTACTTTTTTGTGTGTAAAAGTCAATTCTCTTATCATTTATGTCTTTTGGTTACTGTGAACTTATGACTGCACATTTGTGCCTATGAGAGTTTATAGTGTGATTGACTTTTGACATAGCAACAATGACTTTTGACGTGAATTTGCATCATTCATAATTAGTGCCAGAAATAAGAGAAAGAGAAGGAGAATATAATAATGGACTGTTTATGAACTCTTTTTTTTATCTTCTTTTCTGACATAATGCAAGTCAGAAGCAGACAGGTCAAGATTGATGGCTAGATCGTTAAGTGGCTTATAAGTTAGTAAAATTTAAAGAAAAGATAGTGGTCTGTCTTTATCTTTCTATTAAGTCGTAATTTTTGTTACAAATGTAAATTAAGGCCTTTTCCTCCAGATGTCATCAATAAAGGAGAACTCTTGTTTGGTGATTCCTAGGGTACTTAGAAACATTCCTCTGTGGATATGAATTTAATATATTTAAAATGTAATAAGAAATTCTACAGTACTTGGATAGCTAGAAAATTAGGTATAATAGGTCAAAAGATATTGAAGAAGCAATGAGAGAATGAATGAAAGTACATTTTAAGTGTTGTGGTACCTTAAACTTATATGAGTAGAATGCAGACAGATATAGAGAGAAAGAGACATTTAGTGTAGGAATTGGCTTACTTAACAATGAAGACTCAGAAGTCCCAAAATATTCCTTCATTAAAGATGAGAACCAGGAAAGTAAAGGGTATAAATTAGTCAAAGGTTATAAATCAGATACCACCAAAATTATCTGGTTGTATCAGTTGTATAATAAATCCTAAAGTTAAAGAACCACGAAAACTACCTCAGGACAGAAGATGGATGTCTCAGCTAAAGTGGAGATCAAATTAGTCGTTTTACTTTTTAAAATTTCTGGTCAGGTCCTCCATGACTGAATATTGCCTATTGCATCGGTGTGGTGATGGTCATTATTTTTTCCTTTGCTTTTGAGCTGATCAAGGATTGAAACTGAGGCATGAGAGCCACAGGCATGAAAGTTTTTGTATAACATTATGCTCATTATGCTATCTCCTTGCTTAAAGCCATCTTATTTATAGTTCCACTGATTAAATGCCAATCTCTTCCAGAGACAAACTTACAGATACAGCCATAAGTAATATTTTATTAGCAATTTGTGAAACCTTTAACCAAGTCAAGTAGGCATAAAATTAAGTATCACAAGTGTGTTCCAAAAATATTGAATAAAAAGATTCCAGCATGATAAGGAGAAAGAGTTAAAGAAGTTTGGTGAAATATGCATATGAGTTACATTTTAGGTTCTAGTTTCTACTTCAATGTATGTGTTTAATATAAAATGTAATAGAAACTACTCATGTATTCTTATTCTTGTTTTTTATTTTTATATTTATTTTCCCTTTTGTTGCCCTTGTTTTTTTATTGTTGTTGTAATTATTATTGTTGTTGTTGCTATTGATGTCATCACTGATAGACAGGACAGAGAGAAATGGAGAGAGAAGGGGAAGACAGCAAGGAGAGAAAGACACCTACAGACCAACTCTTTCCTATTCTTGTTTTTATTGTTCTGTTTTCAGTCATTTTAAATTTTATTAGTGACTTAATATTGATTTACAAAATTACAAAATTACATGTCAAAAGAGTGGACTACAAAAGTAGGATAAGAGCAAGAGACAGACTCATTTAATAATGGCCCTTTTGTTTAATATCACACCACCTCACCATCTGGGGCCTTAGTCAGGAAATCCTTGGATTCCCACACAATATGATTGGCCTAGACCTCTAATGGATCCCTCTCTGCACCACCACTGGTCACTTTTATTAGGAACGTCATCACAAGCCCTCTTGTGGGCCTTCTTATGACCTTGCCCTCATCATGGAGCAGCTATGGTAGGTACTGCCCCAGTCTCCAAAGGGAGGCTTTGGTATTTCGCCCTGCCAGTCCTGGCAATATTCAGTCATGGAGGACCTGGTCCGGAAATGCGTGCAGCCTGAAGTGTTCCCAGTTGTGACCATAAGCAGCAAGTTCCAACCAATAGGGGCTTAGAGGTTACACAGGCTCTGATGCTAAATATAAATATAAATATGGGCCCTGGATCAGGTGGATAAAGGTGAATATTTAATTCTATCCACAGATTTTTTTTTTCAAAAATGGGAATTACCTTCTGCCCTAATATAACTATCTAGTCCTTTTCTCTGCAGTGACATCATTTTCTCAGACAATGGTTTTTTTTTATCCAACTTCACGCTACTATCAAACCCAAGCAAAAACGACCATAGTCATGGGTCCCTAGAAACATGCCTAAAATGGATTTCTGAGCTTTCCTCTACCCTAAGAGCCCTCATCTCATGTGCTCTGTTCTTAACTTTTGGTTCCTGCTCATTAACTATTTTTTCTCACTTTATGTCCTGCTACCTTCCCAACACCAAATTGCAGATGCAGTAATGATTCCATCCTGACTTCTCTGGCAGATGACCTCAACAATGTGTCCTGGAACCACACCAAATATCCAGAGCCCTACCTCCCTAGGGAAAGATGGAAACAAGCTGGGGGTTATGAGTTGACCTGTCAGTGCCCAATGTCAGTGGAAAAACAAGTACAGAAGCCAGAACTCCTATAATTATGCACCCCCAAAACAACTTTGATCCATACTCCCAGTAGGGGAGAAGTGATAAAAGGAAGAAGGTAAGAGGGCTCTGGACTCCAGGTTCATCAGGTCCCAGAGAGAGGGCACAAAAAGGAGAGAAATATTTGGATTATCATAATAAGGTGACTTGTGGCTTAGAGAAGAAGAGAGGATTGGACCTGGAAGAAAAAGGGGGCAAATATGTACAAATGTACACAGATGTAGAGATGATAGTTAACTCATATTTACAACCTTGGGAGAATTGTGGTGGGTTGCAATGGAGGGACTTGGGAGTCAGAACTCTGGTGCTTGGAACAGTGTGAAATTACATCCCTACAGACATGTAGTTTTGTAAATCAATATCAAATTGCTAATAAGGAAATTAAAAAAAAAGCATGTCAACAGAGGTATAAATCTATTCCATTCCCACCACCAGGGTTCTGAATCTTCAGTCTCCCTACTGCAAGCCACCGTAGTTCCCCTAAGGTTGTAGACATGGCCCAACCATCATCTCTACAACTATCTGTCTACATTTATACATGAATTCCTCTTTTTTCTTCTTGATACAATCCTCTTTCCCTCAAAGCCACTCATGACAGCATTACTACCTCCTTTTCCAATGGGAGTGTGGATCAAGGTTGTTTAGGGGGCGCAGAGGGTAGTTCTGGCTTCTATAATTGCTTCTCTGCTGGGCATGTGATTTTATCAATAGTAAGCTTTAGCACATAACAAACAAGTTGGATTTAGCTGAATGTAGAATCTTTATACATGTTTTGATATCCTTTCAATGTTTTCTTTCTTTCTTTCTTTCTTTCTTTCTTTCTTTCTTTCTTTCTTTCTTTCTTTCCTTTCTATTTTATTTGATAGGACATAGAGTAATTGAGGGCGTGGGGGGAGGTATAGATAAACATCTGCAGCCCTGCTTCACTGCTCATGAAGTGTCCCCCTGCAGGTAGACAGTGAGAACTTGAACCTGAGTCTTTGTGCATGGTATTATGTGCACTCAACTGGGTGTTCCAGCAGCACCTGGTCAATGTCATTTTCTTTTCTTTAGCTCTGATTTTGCTGTTTGAAATACAATATTGAATTATATACATTTCTCTCTCTCTCTCTCTCTCTCTATATATATATATATATCTTTCTCTTCCTTTTTTTTCTTTCCTTTTTCTTTTTAAGCAGAACATTGCTCAACTCTGACTTATGGTGATTGAACTTGGGACACAAAAGCCTCAGGCATAAGTTTCTGCATAACCATTATGTTTTCTACCCTATTCATGAATAGTATACATTTCTTATAACTTAATCATCTTATTAATAAAGACTGCCTTAATTTAGGGACTGGAAAGGTGGCTCAGTACATACCTTCATGAATGAGTTCCTAAGTTCAGTACCCAACCCCCAAAACATTGTTTTTACTATATTTCAGCATTTGAATATTATTAAAAAGTACTTTATAGTAGACTATACTGTGACGTCTCCCAGAGGAACATAAAACTTAGAAGATAAGCACATGCAAATGATTAATTGGATATATTATAAAATTACCCTGATATATTTGCCTCATAAAGACTGGTATACTCTGAGAATCAACTTCAATTTAGGATCACCAATTTCCAGTTTTCTCCTATTTCCTTAGGTTCTAATCTGTTTCTCATTGCCCTAATCATCACTAACTATCATTATTATGATTGTTTGAAAGCTGAACTCATCACCCTCACAATATTTCTCTTGAAAAAATAAATTTGGTTATAAATTTTCTGAAAATATTCAGATATTTTTTATTACTCAGTCACTAGAAAATTGCAATTTCTGAAAGCAATAACTTTTCTTGCATTTCAATATTAGCAAGTAGTTTTATGTAAGGTATTTGATATATGAATATGTGAATAAAGCCAGTGATTTTTTTCAACACAAACAATATTTATGTGATAATGATAAAAAAAGAAAAGGAGAAATAAAGTTGATTATTCATATTATAAAGTCATGGTAAATGACAGAGAGAAAAATATATTTTCATATTTTAACTCTTTTCCAAAAGATGTGTATTTATACACATCTTTGTTTCATTAACCTTAAAATATGTGTATTGTAATTTTTAGAATTTTAAATAAAGAAAAAATACTACATTTTAAACTAAGGTATTGCTGTTGTTATTATTATTATTATTATTATTATTATTATTATTATTATTATTATTTTATGAGAGAGATAGTGCAAAGCATCACTTATAAGTGGTATTGGAGATTGAACTTGGGAACTCATTCATGCAAGGTATGTGCTGAGTCACATTTCCAGTCCCTAAATTCAGGCAATCTTTACTAATAAGATGATAAGTTATAAGATTAAGGAGAAATATTTTGTCTTTACTAAAATTGTATAGTCACATATAACTTTATTTTCCTTATGGTAATTGGACTCATAGCACTGACTCTGTCTCTCAGCAATATTTATTCTTACTTACAAACTTAGAAAAGGTGCAAATGTATACACATGTTCATGCAACACAACATCATTTCACATTATAAATCCCAATACTTGTGTGGTCGCTATGCTATAATTCACTAAAAACTGTTTCTGAAGTTGCTTTTACTTTATAATGAATTCTCTGTAGTGAAAATAAAGTGCCAAATGATGGAATATGAAATGACTGTAATGTGACCCAATGAATTAAAAAATCTAATGTCTTTCCTCTCACTGTTTAAGCACCATAAATTTCCTAATCCCACTTTTATTCTGAATATTCATAGTCCTTTGATTTTGAGGTTCTTTCTTTCCTGAAAAAGAAGAAAATAAAGGCTTTATTTGTGGTAAGAGGTGTTGGGGGTAGGTTTACTTGTTCAGAATCACTTGAGGTAATTAAGTAATTTACATTTCTTTCATGTGTGTTTGAAAAGTATGCTATGTTAAAGTCAATGGGTTCTGAAGTCACATCAAACCCTGCCTTCTTATTCCCTCTTCTGTGAAATGAAATATCTGATTCAAGAATTACCATATCTTAGACTCTCAGACTGTATAATTATGACAATTTTCAAGGCAGCTCAAATGGTTGGATAAAATGTATTTCAAAATCAGTATTTTACACTGATCACTTGATTAAGTCTCATTAAATGGCACTACTTTACTCCCAGACATCAATTAATGCAATGGTTAGAGGATGAGTCTCTCTATATTCCTACGTTCCGTTTGCCATCAAATTATGTGCACAAAAACTGAAGGACACAGAAGAGTAGGCATGCAAAGAAAATAAATTTCAAAATGATGACTGAATGTGATTATATGAAGGAATAGAAATATTTAGAATCAAGAGCTAAGTCATGGTATCTCAAAGTAAAAATAATTCTATAGGAAATTTAAAAAAATACATATATGGCTGTGAGCCTCCGAGAACAGTCATTAGCATAGACTGAGTTCATGATCTCAGAAAATCATGAAGTTGGTCCTTTCTGTTAGTGAAGAGTCCAGGTCCCAGCAAGACGACTGTTAAAAAAAAAAAAAAAAGTCTAAATATTTGATGCTTCTAACATTTTCTGGTCACAGTTAAAGTCAAGTATATGCCTCAGTCAAGATTTTCTTTTTACTAAAAAAAGCACATTTACCCCCCCCCCAATAAATGTTAAAACAAATTAACAAATTGCCAACCTATGGATATTTAGAAACCAAAACTTGAAAGTGTCCATAGACTTTATTGCAAGTTTTAAACTTTTCTTTCCCAATGGTCTTTGTGAAGATGAAAAAATACTTATTTTGTAATTTACATACCTTTTCCCATATAATTTCATGACCTTTATTATGCCCATTGATGAGTACTTTATAGACTATGAATTTTAAAATGGTCCTACTTCCAGAGAAGCACCATTTCCCCAGTCAGGTTGTGTAAATATCTGGTCAGTGACAAGGAATGTGACTCCAAACACTGCAGTTCTCTCTAGCCATGAGAACTTTGCGCCTTTCTAAACTCAATTTACTACCTGGTTCTCTGGTTTGTTATTTTTCTTTGAGCAGTGTGTTCACCGTAACTCCCACTTCCTAGTAATTAACTTTGCTTCTCACTTGTTTTGCTGCATTATCTACTTAGTTCCTTCCTCAAAAGGTTTATCATGTGGGAGTCAGGTGGTAGCGCAGTGGGTTAAGCACACGTGGTGCAAAGCACAAGGACCTGCTTAAGGAAACTGGTTCAAGCCCTGGCTCCCCACCTGCAGGGTTGATGAAGCAGGTCTGCAGGTGTCTGTCTTTCTCTCCCTGTCTCTGTTTTCCCCTCCTCTCTCCATTTCTCTCTGTCCTATCTAACGATAGCAATAAAAAAAAAAAAGAAAAGAAAATGGTTATCTTTGGAAACCTTCTCTGAGATATTTGTTGAGAAGCATCAGTGTTGTATGGAGGTGGAATATAGACAATGGAGCCATTTTTTCTTGACCCATGCATAATATTAGTTGTTTATACTTACTTAATGTCTTTCCATAGTTGGTAAGACTGAGTATCTGAGGGCCCAAAAAACCTGGCCCCATTTCAAAGTTCAAAGGCTTGGCCAGTTCCCTGTCCTACTCAAAAGTAAAGAACAAAGGAGGGCAGGGGAAATAGCTCTATTAGTAGTATAAGAGACTTTCATGTCTAATGTAGGCACCAAAAATCAAAAGGTTTTATCTCTAGCATCACCATAAGCCAGATATGAGGATTGTTCTAGAAAAAGGAAAGGAACAAAAAAGGGAAATAATCAGAGAAGGGGAGGGGAAGCGGGGGAGACAATGGGGAGTTTAACATCTCTCAACCCTTTATCAATTTATAGGCTTTGGCAATTTCCTGAATAATGAGGATCACAATATTCTCTATCTCATAAGAAAAGAATAATTAGTGGACTAGTTACCTCATAAAACTTAAAAAAGAAATTGGAAACACTGAAACTGGAGTTAAAAGATCTAGTTAGATATATAGATGATAAGTAGGTAAATAGATGATAGACAGACAGACAATGGGTAGGTAGATAGATGTGAGACAGAATAAAAGAATGATTTAATAAGTAAATAAATAAAAATTCTAATATACTATCAAAAATAATTCAACTAAACATTTTCTAGTAAAGAGTGTGCTAATTTCAAAATAGAAAATCTCCCCTCCTAAAAACTTGAGCTAGTTTTAGTGGAATAAAGTCTATGAAACTCCTTTGTATTTTTATTAGTTATTTATTAATGGTTTACAAGATTACAAGATTACAAGGGTATAGTTCCACATCACACTACTGCCAAACCACTCCCCTTTCAATGATAACCAGCCACACTGTTGCTCTCATGATTTTTTTTTTCCCTTATTGGTTATTGCTCGGGCTTGGTGCTCCAACAATATACTTTTCCTGGAAGATATTTTGTTCCTTTAGTTGCCCTTGTTATTTGTAGTTGTTGTTGGATAGGACAGAGAGAAATTGAGAGAGGAGGGGGAGACAGAGAAGGAGAGATAGACACCTGAAGACCTGCTTCACCGCTTATAAAGTGACCCCCCCCCCTGCAGGTGGGGAGCCTGGGGCTCAAACCGGGATCCTTAGCACCGTCCTTGCTGCATTACCACTGGCCTCCACAAGATTTTCTTTATAAGGTCATAGATTTTAATTTCCTCTAGTGCACATTTTTAATTTCCTTATCTACTTCACCAAGCTTAATTGCCTCTAGTTCCAACCATTTGTCTTGGAGGACACAATGTCATACTTTTTAATTGTAGAATAGTATTCCATTAAATATATATACCACAACTCCTTTTTTTTCTTAAAGGAACTTTTAAAAACTTTTATTTTGTTAAATATGTTTTTATTTTAATTTTATTTTAATGATAGAGAGAAAGAGAGAGAGACTAAAGCACTTCTCAACTCTGATTTATGGTGGTGCTAGAGATTGAACCTGTGACCCCAGAACCTAAGGCAGGAAAGTCTTTTCATAACCATTATGATGTCTCCCCAGCTCTGTACCATAACACTTTTATCCAGTTAACTGTTTAATGGGCATTTAGGTTGTTCCCACTTTTTGCCAATTGACATTAAAGCAGCTATGAACATTGAGGTGGATATGTCCCTTGAATTCATGTTTTTATGTCCTTTGGATATGTACCTAGAAATTGAATTGCAGTATCATAAGACATTTTCAGTTTTATTTGTTTAAGGACTCTCCATACTCTTTTCCAGGCGGGTTGCATCAATTTGCATTCATACCAACAGTACAACATAGTTCATTTTTCGCCACATCCTTGCCAGCACTTGTCATTTCCTGTTTTGTCTATGTAGGCCATTCTCAGGGGTGTGGGGTGGTATCTCACAGTAGTTTTAATTTGCATTTCTGCTAATAATAAGTGAAATGGAACATTTTTAAATATTTCTGTGGACCATCTGTATATACTGTTTAGAAAACTGCTTATTCAGATTTGTTTTTGCTTTCTATTTCTCTTTTTTTAATGATTTAATAACGATTGACACAATTATAGGATAAGAGGGGTACAATTCCATACATAATTCCCACCATCAGAGTTCCATATTGCATCACTTCCATTGGAAGTTTTCCTATTCTTTATCCCTCTGGGAGCTGAACCCCGGATCATTATGGGGTAGAAGATGGGAGGTTCTGTAATTGCTTCTGTACTAGACACAAGCATTGGCAGGTAGATCCATACTCCCAGCCTGTCTCTATCTTTCCCTAGAGGGTTAAGATTCTGGAGAGGTAGGGTTCCAGGGTACACTGGTGAAGTCAGGTTGGTGTCATGGTAGCACCTGCAACTTGGTGGCTGAAAAGCATTAAGATATAAAACAGAACATTCCACTGATGATGCTTTGTTAGTGCCACATGTCTGGGCCACTGAGATCCCATGATGGAACTGAGCATGTATGAGGTAGTACTAAGGTATGTTAAAGGTTTACTTTAATATTGAACTTGTGCTCTGAATGTTGTTAGTATAGAAGACTATGAGTAGCTTTAATTGTATGTTTAAGTCACATGTTCATAAGCTTAAATCTGGACATCAGAACTTAAGCAATTACTGGAATGTATAAATGTGTCCTTAATATACCGGATTACAAAGGGAAAAAAAGATATAAAGCAGAACAAATTGTTTAATAATCAGTAACCTAAAGGCAAGAATATAGCAGATGAGATTTGGGGGGGTTGCATTTTGGTGAAAGCTAGGAAGTCCATTTTAGGTATATTCCAAGGGGTCAATGACTTTACTAATTCTTGCCTGAGCTCAACAGCTACCATGCAGGTGGGCTAAAGGCCTTGTCTGGGGAGATGGTGTCAGATTTGGAAATAGGATTAGAAAACTGGATCAGGGCAGAGAATAGCTCCCAAATATGGGACAAGTATATAAATACTGTTAACTGTAGACCTCATGGATTTGATCTGAGGCCTATCCTGATTTTTTTTTTTGCCCACTTTTGTGGTGATGCAACCATGGATGGAAGTCCCAGCCTGGAGTCCAAAAAGAGAAGAAGGAGAAGGAGAAAAGGAAGGAGAAGAGGAAGAAGTACTTTGGTTATTCATACATTTTTGAAATTCAACATGAATTTGTTGAGTTCCCTTGAAAAAAGTCATTGGGGTTTTGACAGATATTAAATCTGTATATTCCTTTTAGAAAGATGACAACTTTGATGATATTTTGCTTCCAATCTAAGAACAAGGAAAATTCTGTTTATTTATGCCACCCTCTATTTCATTAGCAATTCCCTATAATTTTCACTGTAAAGCTGCTTAAACTATGTTTTGAGATTCATTCCAAGAAACTTTATCTTTCTGGGTTCAGCTGGAACTGGGATTGCTTTCTTCAATTCCCCTTCCTACAACTCATCATTTGTGTATAAAAATGCCATTTATTTACATATATTTATTTTGTATCGTCTACTTTATTGAAGTTATTGAAAATGCCTATTAGTTTTAGTATTATTGTTGGAATTCTCTATATCTGTTAACATTATATCTGTACATAATGACAGTTAACATCTTTTCTGTTTTCTCTTCTGATCTTGTTTTTTCAACTTCTGAGTTTGAGTGAGATCATCCCATATTAATCCTTCTGTATCTGACTTATTTCCCTTAACATGATTTCTTCAAGCTCCATCCAAAATGGGATGAAAACAGTAAAATTACCATTTTTTCCAAATGACTTTTCAGTATCCATTTATATAATCATGTGATTTTATCTTTTGTTGATATGGTATACTATATTAATTGACTTAATTATTTTGAACCAACCTTTATCCCTTGGTGAATCATTCCTAATCTGGTGGATTATTATCTTTATATTGTTATTGTACTCAATTTACCAAGATTTTATTGAGAGTACTATGTAATTGTTACCTATTTTTATCTTTCCTTGAGCATACCACTTAGTTTTATTTTTTAATTTCCCATTATGAATCTAGAGACAACAGTTTATTTTCCTTATTTGAAATACACATACATGATAGAAAATATTGAGTGCTAGATACTGCATACACAAATAGTTACATTTTACTTATTTTAATTTTATTAGTGACTTAATATTAATTTACAAAGTTGTAAGATAACAGGGGTATAATTCTGCACCGTTCTCACCACCAGAATTCTGTGTCCCCATTCATCCTATTGGAAGCTATAGATAGCAGTTCTCCCAAGATTGCAGATATGGGTTAACATTTCTACAACTACCTGTCTGTATTTATATATATTTTCCCATTTTTCCATGGCCCCACCCTCTCTTCCTTTCTAAGTCACACCTACACCTACTACTACTTCCAAATGCCCTTCCTATTTTCCTATTTCCTGTTACCTCCAACTCCCAATGGAGTTGAAATTCAGAGCCCTCTAGTCATCTTGCCCCTATCACTTCTACTCCATGGGACTATGGACCAAAATTATTTTGGGGGTTCAGAAGGTGGGAGTTCTGGCCTCTGTAATTGCTTCTCTGCTGGACATAGGCATTAGCAGACTGAGTCATAAACCCAGCCTCTTTCTGTGTTTCCCTAGTAGGGGGTCTGGAGAGGTGAGGTTTTGGGACATATTAGTGAAACTGTCTGCGCAGGGAAATCAGGATGGAATCATGATAGCATGTGCAGCTTGGTGGAAGAAAGGCAGTAAGATATAAAGCAGAACAAAATGATTAATGAACAGGAGCCAAAAAATAGGAATAGAGAAGATGAGAACAGGGGCCTTAAAGTGAAAAGAATTGAGTAAGTCTATTTTGAGTATGCTCCTAGGGTTCTACAACTTTTGAAGTTTTTGCTTGAGCTTGATGGCTAACATGGAGTTGGACAAAAATATTGTCTGAAAAGATGATGTTAAAGCTGAGAACAGTGCCAAAAAGTTGAATTAGGGCAGAAAATCGTTCTTAGTCTTGAAGAAAATCTATAAATAAATTAGCTGTTTACCCCATCAACCTGATGCAGGTCCATATTTATTCATATTTAGCACAAGAGCTTGCATAACATCCAAGTCTCTGTTGGTCTGAGGCTTCAGTTCATGGTCACAGCTAGGAACATTGTAGGCTGCACTCACTTCAGACCAGTCTTCCTGAAGTGACAGTGTAGGGTAACCCAGCCTCCCTTTGGAGAGTGGGGCAGTACCTACTATTGCAACTTTATAGGGGGACACATTCCTGGAGTGACCCACAAGAGGGTTTATGGTGATGCTCCTGATGGAAGTGACCAATAAAAGTGGAGAGAGGGATCCACCAGAGGTCCAGGTCCATCATATATATGTGGGAATGAAAAGGTTCTCTAACTAGGTCCCTAGATGATGGGGTGGCTTGGAATTGACCATAAAGGTCAATATTAAATGAACCAGTCTCCTGCCCTTATTAAGCTCCTGTAGTCCTTTCTTTATCAGATGAGCTTAGACTTTTCTGCAGTTGTTAAAGTGCTGAGCATCATCTGCTGCATCCAACCAGTACTGGGTTTATGAGGTCTGCCTTCTTTTGGCCTTTCTACTAGACTGTCAAGCTTATACAGTCTAAATCTGATGGGCTAGGGAATGTATGATGCCTTCTTTAGGCCCTTCTGCTGGGATCCCAGGCTTATTAGATGTAACTCTAATCATGGAAGGCTATTACACACTTTTACTTTGAATATTATAATTGTCCCTTGCTTATGAGTACATGTACACCTGTACCTAGTACTCTAAACCCGTAGCCTGTATCTAGTATTGTACCTTTGTTAGATAACGTGTCATCTGAAATGGAACTAGGTAGTCCCATGTGTTAGTAAAGATCTCACCAGATTAGAGGAGTTATGAGGTAACATTACAGGTTTGATATCTCTGGCGGTAACAAGTATGGCATGGCAGCACTGGTAGCATTGATTTAGTTGAGGTCAGTAGAGACAGTAAGATGGTAAGAAATTAGAGAGAAGAAGCATCAAGAATATAGGAAAACTCCTAGAGGTTCCAGGACTCAGAGAAATAAAGATCTTAAAAAGAATAGGAAGGGTTCTTTATAGTCTTAGAGATAATTTAAAATAGCAAAAATAGTTAATTATTATTATAACCAAGTTAGTTGGGGATTTGTTTTTCTATGAAAATCCAGTGTTTAGGATATCCAGTAATATACTTGACCTCACTACGCTTTGTGTCTTTTGGAGTGTGCAGAAGTACTTAGGATAGAGTGTGGGGAGAAGGAAAAAGCTCGCAAACTAGTGGGGATTAAACCAATGCGAACAAAACAATGATTATGTAAATAGACCACAAAGTCAAAGAGTGTAATAGAAGGGATCTTAGAAGCAGAATTTAGAAGCAGACCAACAGAGTGTCTGCTAATCATGGTATCTTTGATACTAACAGGGTCAAATGGTTTTGATCTAAAAGACCTAAGGTTGTAGATAACTTGAATATTAATATATATATATATATATATATATATATATATATATATATATATATATATCTTTTTAGGTCTTTCTACTTGCTTGCTGCATATACTGGCTCACTGCAGGCTATTGTGCACTTGTGCTTCCAGGTATATATTTTGCTCTAATTTATGGATACATGTAAACATATGCCCTATCTCATGAGACCTGGCCTATATCTAGGTTTTGGGACTTTGTTAGGAAGTGAACCACCTGAAATGGAATTAGAGAATCCTATGAAAGGAAAGGTCTCACCTGAGTAATGAGGCTGAAGGGTTGGCATTCCATGCCTGACATCTTTGGACACAGTCTGAAGTGAAGCTTGCTGAGGTGGTACTCCTTGCATTGATTAGATTGAGATAAGCAGATGCAATATCATTTCGTATGAATTGAGAGACAGATGCAAGAGCTCCACCCTAGAGATTCCAGTACTGGGAGAAATATAGGCTCTATAGAGGAAGTGGGAAGTTCCTCCTGTCTTAGGGTATTATAAGACACTAGATAGTTCTTGCTGTAAACATATTATTTGGCAATTGGGTTAACTTTGAAAATCCCTTTGTTAGCATTTGCTGTAGCATACACAACATCACCATAATTTATGTCCTTTGGCATTATTTGTATATAGCTGCATTTATAGAGTAATGCCACCAGTAGCTTCTGTTTTCACTAGTATAAGCTTTTAAAACAGTCAACGTTGAAAAGATTCAGCCTATGTGCATTAAAAAAATTGAGACATTCAATCCATTTTCCCCTCTCATATTAATTAAATAGTGATTTATATGACCACAGGTTAATACGAGTGTACATAAACACCATTCCCAACACCAAAAGACTGTCCCATACCTTCCTCTCCCCTGAGTGAAGCCAAACATCCACCCTCACCCTCAACCCAGAGATTTTTACTTTGGTGCTCTAATCCAAACTCAGTCAAATCCTGCTTTGAGTTTTCCTTTCTATTCTTCTTTCTCAACTTCTGTTTATGAATGGAATCATCCCATATTTGTCTTTGTCTTTTGACTTAACTCAACATAATTCCTTCTAGCTCCATCCAAGGTGGGTCAGAGAAGGTGGGTTCATTGTTCTTAACAGCTGTGATATATATATCACAACTTTCTCAGTCATTCATCTGTTGTTGGGCACCTGGGTTGCTTCCAGGTTTTAGCTCTTATGAATTTTGCTGCTATGAACATAGGTGTACACATATCTTTTTGGCTGGGTATTATGGAGACCTTGGGGTATAATCCAGGAGAGGAATTTCTGGGTCATATGGGAGGTCCCTGTTTAGTCTTCTGAGAGTTCTTCAGACTGCTCTTCACAGAGGCTGGACCAATTTACATTCCCACCAGCAGTGCACAAATAATTTAATTACAGCAGTAACTATCTATTGCCTTCTTAAACCCTAAGACAGCAGAATCCTCCTGCTTCCTCTATAGAGCCTATATTTCTCCCAGTCCTGGAACCTCTAGCATGGGGCTCACTCTCCTGCATGCTTCTCTTAATTCATACTAAATGATATTGCATCGGTTGATCTCAATCTAATCAGTGCAACAAGTACAACCCCAACATGCTTCACTTCAGACTGTGTCAAGAGACGTCACGTGTGAATTGTCAACCCTTCAACCTCATTACTCGGGTGAGATTTTTCCTTTCATAGGATTCTCTAACTCCATTTCAGGTGGTTCCCTTCCTAACAAAGTCCCAAAACCTAGATATAGACCAGGTCTCATGAGATAGGGCATATGTTAACATGTATCTATAAACTAGGGCAAAATATATGCCTGAAAGCAAAAGTACACAACAGTCTGCAGTCAATCAGTATATGAAGCAAGCAAGTAGAAGACCTAAAAGATACCATTAAGTTATCAATGAAATATTATCTACTTAGACTAAAATACCCTCCTCACCTACTTCTATTACTTCCCTCAGTCACTCAAAAGCTAACCTTATCAAAGTAAGGACTGAAAAAGCTGAATAAGGGCAAGAGACTGGCATACTTTAATGGTGACTCTTTAGTCACTATCAGGCCACCCCCTCAGCTGGGGCCCTAGTCAGGGAGTCCTGAGATTCCCAAACAGACATGACTGGCCCAGACCTTGAATAGATCCATCTCTCCATTGTTACTGGTAATCTCTATCAGGAACAACACAATAAACCCCATTGGGGGCCCCTATAGAACCATGTCCCCAACAGGGATCAACAATGATAGAGAATGTTCTATCCTCCAAAGGGAGGCTGGAAAACTCTATGATATTGGTGAAGATATGAACAAAAATAAAAGCATAAACATTATTGCTGAGAATGTAAAATGATGGCAATTTGGAAAACATTTTAACAGTTTTACAAAGTATAAATTATAAAGTTACAATATGGAACTAGAAGAACAACTCACTATGTAGAGTACATTACTACTGTGTTTGTGGCCAAGATTTGAGTCTCTATGCCACATGAAGATGTACTGCATCACCAGAGGAAACTCAAGTTCTGCAGTGTATTTTGTTCACTATAAGTCTGAATGAAAACAACAAGAGCAGCCCAGAAACAGCAAAATCACACTTTTGGAGTTCCAATTTCTAAAAAAAGTAATTTAACTTGTGACTCAGGACTTCAATTCCCAGGTATTTACTGGACAAAACAAAAATGCATGTCCATAAGAACAATGTGGGGAGGTCCGGTGGTAGCACAGCAGGTTAAGCGCATGTGATGCAAAGCGTGAGGACTGGCACAAGGATCCCAGTTCGAACCCCTGGCTCCCCACCTAGAGGGGTGTCGCTTCACAGGTGGTGAAGCAGGTCTGCAGGTGTCTATCTTTCTCTCCCCTTCTCTGTCTTCCTCTTCTCTCTCCATTTCTCTCTGTCCTATCCAACAACAATGACATCAATTATAAGTACAACAATAAAACAAGAAGGACAACAAAAGGGAATAAATAAAATAAATATAAATAAAAAAGAACAGTGTGCAGATAGTTTTATGGGAATATTATTTAAAAGATGAAAGCAATTCAAATGTCCACCTACCCGTCAATTGATAAATAATATATGGTATTTCCATACAATGCATTATTACTCAGCCAAAAAATTAAAATCACATGCTGATGTGTATTGTAATATGTATGGATTTTGAGAATGTTTAGTTAAAGTATACAACCACAAAAATTAGTGTATTATGTTACTCCATTTTTATGAAATATTCAGAATAGACAAGTCCATATAGATTAAAAAATAAGGTTTAGCTCCCCTAAAATGTGGGAGAAGATAATAAATGCCTGCATTTTGATGCGCATGGGGCTTATTTTGAAGGTTATGAAAATATTTTTAAATTTAATATGGTTAAGATTGTTTTTACATACTTAAAATGACTGAATTTTTTATTATGTGAATTATATCTCAGCAAGACTAGTAAGATGTAAAAGGGTTGCTTGTAAATAGTCTCAAATAATTACTTAGAAGTATACATACATTATAGGTCACAAAGTAAAAATTGTGTGGGAAATTGATAAGTGTAACTTTTTAATCACTCCTTGATTTTCCTTTGTGTAGACAACATATCTATTTGCTATTTATTTAAAAATCCAGGTCCAAATAATGTACAAATATAAAACCATCTCCTGTTATCTGTTTCTACACCCTTGACTAATGAATTATATGCTTTGTCCAAACAATATGAATATATGTCTGCATGTATATGTAATTATGTACATATACATTACATACACACATATAAATATCCCTCCCAGGCTAGTAGTTTACTTAAGAGTTGTCAGAGACCTTGAATTCAGCTCTGAGGCTTTTGCCCAGTGCCACAGAAAGTCAAACACTATCACACAGACTTTTGTAAGGAAAAGATTCATTATCTCTCACAAGCCACTACTGAGTAAACTTCCAGGACCAATGTTGTTTCCTTCTTTATTTTCTAAGAGAAAAAAGACAGAGAGAGAGACATAGAGGGAGAGGGAGAGGGAGAGGGAGAGGGAGAGGGAGAGGGAGAGGGAGAGGGAGAGGGAGAGGGAGAGAGAGAGAGAGAGAGAAACCATGGCATTACTCCACTAGCCACAGAGTTTCCATGTTTTTGTCTATAGTAGTCCCATATGGGACTGGGGTTCAAACACAGGCTTTCATGCATAGGAAGGTCAACACTCTCTGGATGTGTTATATTTTCTCTTACATATTTATTCTTTGTTTAACTTTTATTTATTTATTTAATTTTTCCCTTTTGTTGCCCTGTTGTTTATCCTCTTTGTTATTATTGTTGTTCTTGCTGCCATTGTTGTTGGATAGGACAGAGAGAAATCGAGAGGAGAGAGGAAGACAGAGAGGGGGAAAGAAAGACACCTAGAGACCTGCTTCACTTCCTATGAAGCGACTCCCATGCAGGTTGGCAGCCAGGAGTTCAAACTGGGATACTTACAGGGGTCCTTGTCTTTTGCGCCATGTACACTTAACCCCCTGTACCATGGGGGGTTAAGTGTACATACCACATATTTATTCTTAAGTTAGCATGACACAGTCTTTATTACTGTAAATTTTTTTGAAGTTTTGAAGTGGGAAGACTGAGCTTTCTAAATTGTTCTCCTTTTGGCTCATCTAGATTATTTGTATTTTCATATGAATTTCAGAATAAATTTACCACTATACTCAAAAGCCAGATGGATGCTTAATAGAGATTACATTAAATTTGTAAATTTTAGTTGTCTCTACCTTAACAATATTAAGGCTTTCTATCTGTAAAAATTGGATATATTTTCATTTAAATTTTGGTTCTCAGTCATATTTTATAATTTTTATTTTTTGTTAGTAACAGTATATTACAAGATTGTAAGATTACAATCTATATTTTCAAACCAAACCCACCACCAAAGTTCTGTAAAAGTTTTGTAATTTTAGTTTTTCCTTATTAACTTGATTTCTCAATATTGAACTGGACTTTTTGAATCAATTATCACATAATTGTATTTTCATATTGTTCACTGCTTGTGTATAGAAATATACTTGAAAAAAATGAAATTTACTTGATCTTTGTGTATTATTCTCATATCGTATACCTTTGCTTATCAATTATAAATTGTATTTGTATTTTAGGGGATTCCTCATAATAGTCTACATGCAAGATCATGTCATCTATAAATAGAAATATATTTTTTTATTTTTAATTTAAATGTCATTTTTTCCTTTTATTTACACTGTCACCACTATAATACTAGCTGTAAGTTTTCCCCTTCTTCTAGCGTTTGCCCTTCTTCCATAGCCAGTCAAGAGCATCAGGTTGAGCCTGATGTAAAGTTTCGAGACCTCCTTTGAATCTGGAGAGGTGGCAGTCGTTGACTATGTGGGTCATAGTCTGTCTGTAGCCGCAGGGGCAGTTCAGGTCGTCTCTGGCTCCCCAGCGATGGAACATAGCAGTGCACCGGCCATGGCCTGTTCGATAGCAATTGAGGAGGGCCCAATCATAACATGCTAGGTCAAAGCCGGGTTGACGCTTGCAGGGGTCTGTGATGAGGTGTTTGTTCTTTACCTCAGCTGACTGCCAACTCTGTTTCCAAGAGACTGGAACAGAGAAGTTCAGTGTAGGCATAGGGGACCAGATTGGGTGACGAGGCGTCAAGTGTTGGACAGGGTAGGAGAAGATATCCGCGTATATTGGCAGGTCCGGTCGAGCGTAGACGTGGGAAATTAACTTAGATGATGCCGCATCCCGACGAATATCTGGCGGGGTGATGTTGCTAAGAACTGGCAGCCATGGAACCGGGGTGGAACGGATGGTTCCAGAAATTATCCTCATGGAGGAATATAATTTGGAATCGACCAAGTGGACATGGGGGCTACGGAACCATACTGGGGAACAGTATTCTGCAGTGGAATAGCATAATGCCAGAGATTATGATCGTAGTGTGGAAGTGCTCGCGCCCCATGAGGAGCTGGCCAGTCTTGCAATGATGTGATTCCTCGCGCCCACCTTTGCTGCAGTTTTTATGAGATGTTCGTGAAATGTCAGGGTGGGATCGAGAGTAACGCCAAGATAGACTGGCTGGGCTTCATGCCGGATTCTCCTATCGCCAAGCTGCACATTAAGCTCACGTGAGGCCGAGGCATGGTGTAGATGGAAAACAGATGATACCATTTTTGCAGTGCTAGGGATTAGTCGCCATTTTTTACAGTAATCAGATATCAGAGACATGTCTTTCGTGAGTGTTTCCTCGAGGATGTTTAACTTGGATGCCTGAGTTGCACAGCAGATGTCATCGGCGTAGATGAACTTCCTTGAAGAAGTTTTTGGAAGGTCATTGATGTAAATATTAAATAGCGTAGGAGCCAGAACAGAGCCCTGGGGGAGGCCACTTGAGACAAGTCTCCATCTGCTAGACTTGTCACCCAGATGCACCTGGAATTTTCTGTTTTGGAGAAGAAACGATATAGTGTTGGCCACCCATGGAGGCAGGCATCTTGAGATCTTGACTAGGAGACCACGGTGCCAGACCGTGTCATAGGCTGCTGTGAGATCAACAAAGACAGCACCCATCTTTAAATTCTTCTGGAATCCATTTTCGATGTAAGTTGAGAGGGCCAGGGCTTGTTCGCAGGTAGATCTTCCTGGGCGGAAACCTGCTTGGGCGGGTGATAGGAATTTCTCTGTAAGATGAGAAATACATGACAAAATCAGCCTCTCAAGGAGTTTGTAACACACGGAGAGGAGAGAAATTGGTCTATAGCTGGCGGCCAGTTGGGTTTTTCTTTGGTTTCAAAACCACAATAATCTTCGCACGACGCCAAACTTTGGGCATAGACTCAGAATACAAGATGTGGGACAGGAATGAAGCGAGCCACTTCTTTGCCGTGGGACCCAGGTTAAGAATGAGTTCTGGGGTGATGTTATCATAGCCAGCAGCCGTTCCCGGTTTAATCCTCTTCAAAGCGTCTTCCAGTTCAGACAGTGTAAAGGGAGAGAGTTTTGGAGATGGACAAAATAACCGGAAGTGGGATAACCACTCATGGGAAATTTCTCTTTTCCAGACTGGGTCGATCTTAGCACATCCAACTTGAGTTAGGTGACTGGCCACTGAGTTTGGAGAGACGGGAGGATGGGAGACGGGAAGGGGTTGGCTTCCGGCACCCAGTCTGTGAAGAAGCTTCCAGGCCTTCCTACTTGAGTGGGTGAAGTTCAGACTTTCCGTGAGTTGTTGCCAGCAGGCTTGGCGTGCTGCATCCAGGGAGGCAATGAGATGGTCAGCCACATCTGGGTCGCCCGACTCATCATACTGCTTTAGTAGTTGCTCGCATTCAGCATCAAGACAAGGCGTATAGTTAGCATGTCTCCCACAAGGAATGGCTTGAGAAGCTGCTTTGAAGATGGCTTGGCGGAAGCGCCTGTAGGAATCTTCAGAGGGGATAGAGTTAATTGGAATTGCAGGAATAGATTTGTTGGTAAGATCACTGAACAGACGCCAGTTTGCTTTCTGAAAGTTTCATCTTAGTTTTTCTGAGCACAGAATCAGTGGGAGCTGGAGACCAATGTGGATGATAGCTGGGCGGTGATGACTGTGCGGGAAGATCTTGAGAACGTGTCTCGTAGCGGGAAAGGCTTGGCCGTTGACTGTGCTAATCCAGCACAGGTCGGGTGATGAGTCTTTATTCCATCTAGCACTGTGAAAAGAGCCTGGCTGTTTGGGATCGTATAATAGGGAGAGGTCATTCGCTGAAGCCCAGTCGGCTAAAGTAGAGCCGTCAGCACTAGTGGAGGAATATCCCCGGTCTTGGTGATGACTATTAAAGTCTCCAACGTAAACGGCTGGGTGATTCGGGCTAGGCAGGACCTCATTATCCCATGAGGCACTGGGAGGCTTATATACGTTGACGAGCTGAATAGTTCCAATAGTAATGGAGTCTTAGAAGGTCGAAGAGGCCGTATGGTAAACATCCGCTAGACACGACTTGGCATAGATGGCTCGGCCATGTTTAGGATGGAGATTATAGCATATTAAATCGAATCCACTGATGGTGAATCGAGCAGCTTCATCAACTGCTATATGTGTTTCTTGTAGGCATATAACATCTGCCTGATGCTGTATTGCCAATTGACCAATAAGAACGCGTTTGGCAAAGGACAGCCCCTCAACATTAAGTTGGAGGACTCGAAGAGCAGGACCAACAGCTTGAGAGCTGTCAGGAGCTGCTTGTTGCTGGCTTTGAAAGTGACTGGGATCCATGTGGATTCAGTTGGCTAGGAAGGATCATCAGTTTCCCCAATGAATGGGTACTCACGAGATGCACCATGGGAAGGTCAATCCAATTCATCCCGATCTTCTCCAATGCATCGTTATCATTTGTTTATTGCCACCAGGGTTGTTGCTGGGGCTTGGTGCTGGCATTAAAAATCCACTGCTCCCAGTGGCCATTTCTTTTTCTTTTTTTCTTTCTTTTTTTTCTCCCCCATTTTATTAGACAGTTCGGAGAGAACCTGAAAGGTGAAAGGGAGATTTAAAGTGAGAGAAAAAGATGAAAACCTGCAGACCTGCTTCAACTCTTATGAAACATAGTCCCTGCAGGTGAGGAACAGGGGCTTGAACTTGGGTCCTTGTGCAAGGTAATATGTGTGCTTAACCAGGTGAGCCACTGCCCACCCTGTTTTCTGTCTGTTTCATTTAGAAATCATTTTATTTAAAAGTTCTGTAGAATTCACCAGTGAAGATTATTTGATATGTGGTATGAAGGCTTCCATGTGAACCACACACATAGCAAGTCATGCTCCCTTCACAATGATCTGAGGCTCTGGCCTCAACAACTTTATAAAGGATTTATTTACTGTTAAGTAGTTAATTATTTTCTAATTTTTTTTTTGTAAAGATATTTTGGTTTATCATTTTGTGATTTCTAAAATGTCCTCCTGTGTACTTATCAGCTAATGGGTTGACAGAGAGTTCTTTTTTTAAAAAATATTTATTTATTTAGTCCTTTTTGTTGCCCTTGTTTTATTGTAGTTATTATTGTTGTTGTTGTTGGACAGGACAGAGAGAAATGGAGAGGGGAGGGGAACAGAGAAGGGGAAAGAAAGACAGACACCTGCAGACCTGCTTCACTGCTTGTGAAGTGATTCCCCTGCAGTTGGGGAGCTGGGGGCTTCAACAGGGATTCTTGTGCTGGTCCTTGAGCTTTGAGCCACCCACTGTGTTACTGCAAGACTCCCATCAGAGATTTCTTAAGTACTTCAAGTACTCTTTCCTCTTCCCTTCCCCCCTCTCCTCTCCTTTTCTTTTTTCCACAGATATTTTAAAATTTTAATCAGGAAAATTAAAAGGTATGAACCAGAGAAGCACATGGGACATAGAAGCAAATGTGGATAAATGCATGTGAAAGCTGATATTTGTTTTTATTTCTTCTAAGGCCCATTCCCCTTCACTTTCTTTCTAAGCCATACCTACAGTATTAGTGAATGTGCTTCCTTTTTGTGTGTTTCCGTTTTCCTCACCCCTTTTAGGGAAGATAATTGGGGCCTCACTTCTTTGGGTATTTTCTAAATTCTCTTCCCTCTCAATGATGGTGCAAAAAAAAGGTTCCTGGTCAAAAAAGGTCTAAGTCTCATTGGAACAAAGAGTAAAATCCTCTGGCCACACATACCTTGTTCAAATGCTTTTCATTTGAGAAATGCCTTACATTGGTTATCTTTTTCTTTTGCTCTGTAAAGTGTCTGATTTAAGTGAAATAAATGTAACTCATTTGCCTCAGCCCTTCAAAGTAACACTGGAAAATGATTTCTCAAGATTGTCTTGAACCCTCCAGTGATCCCTAATGGTACTTCCTTATAGTGATCAAAGATTGGCTATTTGGAGTTTTTTTTTTTTCACGGTGCAGAAACTTTTTAGTTTGATATAGTTCCATTGGTTTATTTTTATTTTTTTGTTTTCCTTGAAGTTGGACTTGACTCATCACAGATGTTTTTAAAGCTTAAATCAAAAAGAATTCTGCCAATATTTTCTTCTAATATGTGACGGTTTATGGCCTATGATTTTTGTATGCCACACATCAGCCAATAACCAAAATAATAACCAAATATTAAAAATAACCAAAATATTTTTAAAAATCTCATCAAACTCAGCAACAAAATAAATAAACAAACAAACAAACTACCCTTCCCAAAATAGGGAGAGGACATGGACAGAGTATTTACCAAAGAAGAGATTCCAAATGCCAACAGACATGGAAAAAAAGTGCGTAATGTCACTTATTACCAGATAAATGGAAATAAACACAACAAAATAACACTTTATACCTGTGGGAATGTCATACATTAGAAAGAACACTAAAGTGGTCCGGGAGGTGGCGCAGTGGATAAAGCATCGGACTCTCAAGCACGAGGTCCTGAGTTCAAACCCCGGCAGAACATGTACCAGAGTGATGTCTACTTCTTTCTCTCTCTCCTCCTATCTTTCTCATTAATAAATAAATAAATAAAATCTTTAAAAAAAAAAAAGAACACTAAGATACCACCTCACTCCTGTAAGAATGGCATACATCAAAAAGGACAGCAGCAACAAATGCTGGAGAGGTTGTGGGGACAGAGGAACCCTTTTTACATTGCTGGTGGAAGTGTAAATTGGTCCAGCCTCTGTGGAGAGCAGTCTGGAGAACTGTCACAAGGCTAGACATGGACCTTCCATATGATCCAGTAATTCCTCTCCTGGGGTTATACCCCAAAGACTCCATAATGCCCAACCAAAAAGAGGTGTGTACTCCTATGTTCATAGCAGCACAATTCATAATAGCTAAAACCTGGAAGCAACCCAGGTGCCCAACAACAGATGAGTGGCTGAGAAAGCTGTGGTATATATACACAATGGAATACTATGCAGCTATCAAGAACAATGAACCCACCTTCTCTGACCCATCTTGGACAGAGCTAGAAGGAATTATGTTAAGTGAGCTAAGTCAGAAAGATAAAGATGAGTATGGGATGATCCCACTCATCAACAGAAGTTGAGTAAGAAGATCTGAAAGGGAAACTAAAAGCAGGACCTGACCAAATTGTAAATAGGCACCAAAGTAAAAGCCCTGTGGTGAGGGGTAGACATGCAGCTTCCTGGGCCAGTGGGGGGGTGGGAGTGAGTGGGAGGGTCACAGTCTTTTGGTGGTGGGAATGGTGTTTATGTACACTCCTAGTAAAATGTAGTCATATAAATCACTAGTCAATTAATACGAGAGGGGGAAAATTAATTGTATGTCTTGAAGTTTTTCAAAACACAAACTGAATCTTTTTAATATATAGGCTGTGTAATTGATATGCAGACTCTCTCAAAAGCCTAGACCAAGTAGACCAGAAGCAACCAATAGCACAGCTATATACAAGATACTGGGTACTGTACAGCAAACCCTAACAGAAGGACTTTTCAAAGTTAACCCAATTACCAATTAATGTGATGATAACATTAACTATTGATTGTCTTTTTGAACCCTAAGACAGCAGGAACCTCACATCTCCACTATAGAGCCTCTACTTCCCCCAGTCCTGGAACCCTTGGATAGGGCCCACTTTCCTGTATGCCTCTCCCAATCCATATCAAGTAATATTGCATCTGCCGATCACAACCTAACCAACACAACGATTGCCACCTCAACATGCTTCACTTCGGACTGTGTCCAGAGACTTCACATGTGGAATGACAACCCTTCAGCTTCATTACTCAGGTGAGACCTTTCCTTTCATAGTATACTCTAATACCATCTCAGGTGGTTCACTTTCTAACAAAGTTCCAAAACCTAGATATACACCAGTTTCTGTGAGAGAGAGCATATGTTCAAATGTATCCATAAACTACTGCAAAATATTTACCTGAAAGCAGAAGTACACTAGAGTTTGCAGTGAGTACCCCCCTAACACTTCCTCTCCATTTTTCCAAGCTTTGGGTCCATGATTGCTCAACAATTTGTTTTGCTTTGTATGTTAACTCTCTTTTCAGTCACCAGGTTCCAGATGTCATCAGGATGCTGGCCAGGCTTCCCTGGACTGAAAACCCCACCAATGTGTCCTGGAGCTCAGCTTCCCCAGAGACCCACCTATTAGGGAAAGAGAGAGGCAGACTGGGAGTATGAACCAGCCAGTCAACGCCCATGTTCAGGGGGCAAGCAATTACAGAAGCCAGACCTTCTACCTTCTGCAACCCTCAATGACCCTGGGTCCATGCTCCCAGAGGGATAGAGAATGGGAAAGCTATCAGGGGACGGGGTGTGATATGGAGATTGGGTGGTGGGAATTGTGTGGAGTTGTACCCCTCCTACCCTATGGTTTTGTTAATTAATCCTTTCTTAAATAATAAATAAATAAATAAATAAATAACATATTTATTTATTTTCCCTTTTGTTGCCCTTAAAAAAAAAAAAGAAAAGAAAGAACAGTAGTATCAGGTTTTGAGTATATGGGGTAAAGGAGCCCTCCACCCTGCTGCTGGGAATACAAATTATCCAGCCCTTGTGGAAAAACCATCTGGAGATTTCTAAGGACATTAGAAATGGACCCACCTATGACCTTTATATATACTGGGCATCTATACAAAGAAAATTACTATATCCATAAAAATATATTTTTATTCTTAGCAGTACAACTTAGAAACTCAAACTTGGATGCACCCCATATGTCCAAGGGCAGATGAGTGGCTAAGAAAATTGTGGTATATATACACAATGGAACCACTCAGCTGCTAAAACTGAAGTATTCATCACCTTTACCTCATTTTGGATGGGGCTTGAAGGAATAATATTAAGTGAGATAAGCCAAAATGAGAAATATGAATACCATATTATCTTACTTATACATGGAACTTATAAAACAAGGACAGAAAGGGAAAGCACAATGTTAAATTTGTATTTGGTTTTTGTGTATTGCCACAATATATAAAACTGGGAAATTTGGAGAAGGGAGAAGGCTATGGGTGTTTGGGGTTGCAGTGTTTGTAAATGGAGATGGACCTAAATTGGAGGTGAGAATATTTTGCAAACATCTATCACAGCGAGATGAGAAACTACCCAGGTGTCAACAATTGTATCATAAGCATCCATTCACCCTACTCCCCCAATAAAGTAAAAAAAAAAAGAATGTTTTATTTAACTACTACTATGTTTTTTTTTTTTGGTGTATCCTAGACTGTATTTACTTTTAAAATGTAGTAACTCAATTTCCTTTTGAAAATTCATCAACTGTCTGCTTTCCACTCATAGGCTTCCTCTTAGGTAGAGCTCAGAGTGATGATGTTCACTTAAACTTGTCCAAGACACCTTTCTTTATACAAGGTATAACAGGCAGTTCCCATAAATCAAATACATAGCTTTTGCAAAACAAACTATGAATAATAGTGTAGTATCCATTTTTATAGCTATAAATAGGAAATCAAAAGATCGAGGAATTTTTTTTGGGAAGTGATTATAATAATCAAGGTAGTCAAAGATCATATCATGAGTAACCAATCTAAACTATAATCTAACCAATCAAAAGCACCATTTTTTTTTTCATTAGCACTTAGAAACAAGCTTACACCCACTTCAAATCAATGGGACCACTAGATGTTTGGCTGTCAAAATAAAAATGTAAGTTTCACCCATATGGACAAGTCTCTGTGCATATTTGGAGTCTTCATCAATCTTGTGTATGGTTGAAGAAATACAGGTTATAGAAAGGAAAGTAGCAAATATTTGAACTTGAGCTGTCACTATTTTAACCATGAATCTCATGATGCTTCATTCCATGAATAACTCAATAACTGAAAGTTATATAAGTTAGTACTTTTATTCCAGTTTTTTTTTTTTTTTACTTTTTGGTTTCTGGAGTGTCTTAACTGACACTCAAGTGATAACTAAGCTTACAGGTTCCAAAGTTCAAAAGGAAAGGGGAATATAAAGAGAGACACTTGCAGCATTGCTTCACTATTTATGAAACATCTTCAGCAACTCAGGCATCTAAGTTTGACATCCTCGAGGAAACACTCACGAAAGACATGTCTCTGAAATCTGATTACTGTAAAAAATGGCGACTAATCCCTAGCACTGCAAAAACGGTATAATCTGTTTTCCATCTACACCATGCCTCGGCCTCGCGTGAGCTTAATGTGCAGCTTGACGATACTAGAATCCGGCAGGAAGCCCAGCCAGTCTATCTTGGTGTTACTCTGGATCGCACTCTGTCATTTCACAAACATCTCATAAAAACTGCAGCAAAGGCAGGCGCGAGGAATAACATCATTGCAAGACTGGCCAGTTCCTCATGGGGCACGAGCACTTGCACACTAAGATCATCATCTCTGGCATTATGCTATTCCACTGCAGAATACTGTTCCCCAGTATGGTTCCGTAGCCCCCATGTCCACTTGGTCCATTCCAAATTATATTCATCCATGAGGATAATTTCTGGAACCATCCGTTCCACCCCGGTTCTATGGCTGCCAGTTCTTAGCAACATCGCCCCGCCAGATATTCGTCGGGATGCGGCATCATCTAAGTTCATTTCCCACATCTACGCTCGACCGGACCTGCCAATATACACGGATATCTTCGCCCACCCTGTCCAACGCTTCACGTCTCGTCATCCAATCTGGTCTCCTACTCCTACACTGAACTTCTCTGTTCCAGACTCTTGGAAACAGAGTTGGCAGTCAGCTGAGGTAAAAAAGAAACACCTCATCACAGACCCCTGCAAGCATCAACCCGGCTTTGACCTAGCATGTTATGACTGGGCCCTCCTCAATCGCTATCGAACAGGCCATGGCCGGTGCACTGCTATGTTCCATCGCTGGGGAGCCAGAGATGACCCGAACTGCCCCTGCGGCTACAGACAGACTGTGACCCACATAGTCAACGACTGCCACCTCTCCAGATTCAAAGGAGGTCTCGAAACTTTACATCAGGCTCAACCTGACGCTGTTGACTGGCTATGGAAGAAGGGCAAACGCTAGAAGAAGAAGCAGTATGGACCTTGAACCTGGTCCTTGTCCTTGTCCCTAGTTCAAGATAATGTGTGAGCTCTATAGAGTGTAGCACTCCTTGGTTCTCCCCCCCTTTCTCTCTCTCTATCTTTTTAATTATATTTATTCCTTAAAATTTTCCCTTTCCATTACTAGTATATCCTTTGATGGGTCTCAATAACAAAAGCAAAATTGGAGGGTGGGGCAGGCGGTAGCTTAGCAGGTTAAGCATACATGGCGTGAAGTGCAAGAATCCAGGCTCCCCACCTGCAGGGGAGGTCACTTCATAGGAGGTGAAGCAGGTCTACAGGTGTCTATCTTTCTCTATCCTTCCCTGTCTTCCCTCTCCTCTCTCGATTTCTCTCTGTCCTATCCAACAACAGCAATGGCAACAATAACAATAACAACAAGGGCAACAAAATGGGAAAAATGAGCAGTGGATTCATAGTGCAGGCACCGAGCTCCAGTAATAACCCTGAAGGCAAAAAAAAAAAAAAAAATGCAATATTTGGAATTACTTCCAGAGGGCAGTAAAGTGACAGAATAAATTAGACTGCCAAATGCAAAGACACTAATAATCCATTAAAAGAAGGAAACGACCTTCCACCCTCTGCACCTCATAATGATCCTGAACCCATGCATCCAGAGCAATAAAGAGTGTGTCCTGGAGTCCCACCCTCAGGGCCCTACCCTACTTGAGAAAGACAGAGACAGGCTGGGAGTATGGATCCGCCTGTCAATGCCCATGTTCAGAAATTACAGAAGACAGACCTTCCACCTTCTACACTCCATAATGACCATGAGTCCATACTCCCAGAGGGGTAAAGAATAGGAACGCTATCAAGGGAGGGGACGGGATACTGAGTTCTGGTGGTGGGAATTGTGTGGAGTTGTACCCCTCTTATCTTATGTTTTTTGTCAGTGTTTCCTTTTAATAAATAAAATTTAAAAAAAGAATAGGAAAGCTTTGAAGGGTTATAATGGGATATGAAACTCTGGTAGTGGAAATTGTGTGGGATTGTACTTCTTTTATCCTATGGTCTTATCGATATTTTAATTTTATAAATGAATTATAAAACAGCAGGGGATTGGGAGATATCATAGTGGTTATGCAAAAAGACCTCATGTCTGAGCCTCCAAAGGTCCCAAGTTCAATTCCCAGCACCACCATAAGTCAGAGCTGAGCTGTGCTGTGGAACAAAGGAGGAGGAGGAGGGGAAGGAGAATAAGGAGGAGGAGGAGAAAGAAAAGAAAAAGAAGGAGGAGCAGAAGAAGAAGAAGGAAGAGGAGGAAGAGGAGAAGGGCAAATCTGAAACTTTGAAACCCTAGCTCTTCTGTGTTTCTGTACATGTTAAATAGAAAACAATTGAATTTCTGAATAAGTTAAGGAAAAATTGGGAGACATTTCTTTATCTTTGTAAAGTACAAACTCTGAGCAGGTCATGCAAAACTAGATGGGAGGTTCATTCACTATTCATACTCTTCTTATTTTCTGTTCTACTACTCTAGAAATTATGACCTTACATTTTTATGATTCATACTTCATGGTTCCACAAGGTTGTTAAAGAGTGTTAGAGTATCTCTCTCAACATATATTCTCCATAGTAAGAAGAGGTGTAGCAAAAGAGCAATGCAGTTTATTCATGAAAAGGGTGTCTTTTTATATAGACAGAAATATTGCTATCTAATCTATTTATTGACTCTTATTTTCTAATAGCTAAATGAGTAGTTTGATATTGTCAAGCCAAACTGATCACAACAGTACAGTTTTTAAAAATTAGTCTGTACTAATGGGTCTTTGTGTTGAGTACCATAGACTTACATTTTAAATAGTCCTTTAAGTAGTTTTAATACTAACCAAAGTTGGAAAAAAACTAATTTATGGTTGCATCTTAGGTAGGGTTTATAATTGTTAAATATTTTTACAGAAATATAAATATATCAAGAATATGATAACAAACAAGGGATGGAGGTAGAGAGGTGCTGGTTTTTGGGAATCCATATCCAAAATACTTATAAGGATGCCCCTAATCTTCTGAATAGTTTTTCCTATTTAACATGGAATTATTATTATTTCACCTCTATACATTATAAAAGCAATCATAAAAGCATAGTTAGTATTAGTAAAACAACAAACAAATAAAAAAATTAGCAAGTCTAGAGCAGAACTAAGAAATGAGAGAAAGGCATCAAAATAAAGTCAGAACATAGCAGCTAGTTAGATGCATATATATATATATATATATATATATATATATATATATATACAGTGGTATAGTGTTATTATTTTATTATTACTAGAATTCTTCAGTCTGGATAATATTTACATTGTGAATCTTCTCTATGTTAGCACAGTACATAAATTGAATTCAGAAACAAGAAAACAAATTATAGAAAAATGTCTTTTTTTCTGAGTTAATGGTTAGAACAAAGTATTCTGTTGCATTAACTGAAGAAGCAAACATCAACAAAAATCAGTTGATTGAAAGGGAACATTTATAAATTGCACTATAGATCAAGATTATCTTATTCTGATGATAGTTAAAATAAAAGATAAAAACAGAGATGGCACAGGAAAAGAAAATCATAAGACCCCAAAAATATGATGGAAAAATTGACAAGGATGTGGGACCATGCCATGCATATTTTGGACACATTGCTCAAATAATATTTCTCTTTTTTTTTTTTGCCTCTTTCTGTCTTTCTCATTCACTTATTTCCACTTCTCTTTCCCTTCCTCCCTCCTTTCATGCTTTCATTCTTTGTTTCCTTGGGATTATCACTGGGGTTCAGTGCCTGCATGGTGATTCCTTCAGTTTAGGTGTTATTTTTTTTTCTTTTTCTAGAGGGTGAGGCATAAAGAGAGAAAGGGAGTGCAGAGGTAGAGGCAGATAAAAAGTGTGACACTAGTACATTGCTTCTGAAGTTTCCCACCCTGCAGGTGGGAACTGGGGGGCTTGGATTCCAGTCCTTTTGCATGTCAACCTGTGTGCCACAACCCAACCCAACCCTGGTATCAGGGTTTCTTTTCCTCTCTGTGTGTCTTCTCTTTCTTTGTTCCTATCTGAAAAAAATTGGCCCAGAGTGGTGAAGCCCTGGAGAGATCCAAGGGAAAAAATGAAAAAAAAGAGGAAGAGGAAGAGAAGGAAAAAGAGGAGGAGGAGGAATGAAAAATCATAGTGACAACACTTTTCAGGTGTATGAGGGTTTGGATGCAAACTGTATCATGTGTATCACACTATCCAGCTGAGTCTTCTTGCCAGTCTGTCTCTAGTATTTTTTTCAGGAGGAATTAAATCTCAGGATCAGGGCAAGTTGTATAATGTTATTTTTTTAATTTTGTTATTCTCTTTCCAAAGTATAAGTCTTCCTCTGTTTAAAAGTCTTCATAATGTGATGTGTGCAAGAGTCCCTCCAGACAACACAGGAGGCAACATAAGAGAAGCATATGTGAATACTAAGTAAAAATTCAGGTATCCAGAAGGGGTAAACAAAGAGGAACAGAACTCCTGCACCAACAGAATGTTGTTTCAACAAGGACTATTTCTGACTGGAGTTGCCATATGTACAGAGGTACTTAATGAATTTTAAAGCATTGCGCACACACACACACACACACACACACACACACACACACGCTATCAGTATTATTTTAAAACAACATGAAACAGTAGCAGAGTGCAAAAGGAGCATATTTGCTGTCTCTCATGACTTATTTAACACAAAGTAACATCCCTATATATAAATGTCTTTCTAATTATTTTAGTCAAAAGATGGATTATATCAGCTTCGTAACTAGGAAGAAATGAAATCCTCAGACACCCTGATACCTGCTCTATTTTGTGCCTGACCAAGCTAATTTGTCAAGGACAATCATTTTGGTCACTGAAGAGAAACAGGGCATGTCTAAGAATAAGTTGAAATATACTTGTACTTCAGAGCTTATACCTGTCAAATGGGATATTCTTTATAGTCAACTCACTGTTGCTTTGACTTAAATTCTTCCCACTGTGGAACAAAAGTACAGTGATTTTGAAAATGGAATTTTAAGTGAAGCTATTTATTTATACTTTACACTATATTACTGTGTTTGGAAACCAAAGAGAATTATGTGCTATAAAATAGAATGCTGTATGTTTTCTTCAGAAAAAAACATATTGAATATAATATAATTTTATGGGGAGAAATATTGAATTCTGATTTATGAAAGAATTCAATGGACAGGAAAAGGCACAGTGGAAAAAACATCAACTTCCATAGAGTTTCAAAGGTCATACGTTTGTTCCTATCAGGCTGTTGTCTTACACTGTTAACTTAGGGGTGACCTTTTCCAATATTAAGTAAGAGAGACATACTCACAGAACATTTTTCTCAATATCTCCAGATTTGAGTTTCTGATTTGTAATTTTGAAAATGTATGCAACTATGTGTTATAACATATTAATTTTATAGAAATTTTCAAAAGGGATGTAATAAGATACATTTAGTATTAAATATATATGAATATCCTATTAAGAAGCAGACCAGACAAAGGCACTATAGTGTTTTAATAAAGGCATAATTAGAACACATGCAGAAAGTTTAAATTATACCAGAAAAGGTCAGTACATCACTCTAAATCACAAATAGGAATATGTAAAGAGATGAATAGAAGGAGCTAAAATAAACTAAAAGGATAATGTTCTATATTAGAAGCAACCTCGTAAGAGACTTCATTTAATTTAGGAACAAGGAGAGATGACTATGAATATAGTGAATAAGTTCTCTGATCTCTTTCCCTTTCTTCTGACATAACTCCTCATTTACCAAGACTATTTGTTGTGTTGTCCTTATTGCTCCCATATGAGACCAGGGATTGAACCAAGAGTCTCACACATGTGAAGCAGGTGTTCCACAGCCCTTGGCAGTTTACGTCTAAAAGGAAACTAAAGGTTTTGTATACATTTGAAATATGAGAATAACTGAGTACAACAGTACAGCACAATGAGTTTATCTAAATGAAAAGTGTGTGTGTGTGTGTGTGTGTGTGTCCACAATAATATGGGCTTACAAATAAAACCTTACTTGGAAGTCTGTCTCAGTGCATAGTATGAACAGTAATTGATAAAAAGGAATATAATATCTTGAATTTAAGACTTTTACTAGGTTAATTTGGCAAACAGTGTAATCATTAATCTACTAGAGAGACAGAATAGAAGCTTAACTAATTAGTACACATCTGTAGTTAAGACAAAAGTAGGAAAGCCCCTTCAATTATTTTCCCTCCACATCTCTAAAATGAAGCATCGTTTCTCTATAATGTAAGCAAACTTGCTTTTATTAGGCCATATGGGTTCTGTGTCAGACATACATGGGGACAAATCTTAAGTCCATTATTTAGCAGTTGTATGAACAAAGCTGAGTAAACTCTCTGTACATGATATATATATATATATCTGAAAGCCAGGAAAAAATATCTCACAGCTCATATGAGAAATTTAGAAAACCTAAAAAAAAGTAACAATACCTAGCATTATGTAATTCAGAACTATTTTCAAATAAAACTGTCTCCAGAAAAAGTGAATTTCTGGATCTGAAAATAGCCTCATTCTTCCTAAGCCTTCTTCCTCTCAACTAAAATAAAGTACTCTGGGAATAACATAAAAGCCAAAATTAGACAAGTTCTGAAATACAGGGGAAGGTTTGCTGCCTAAGCAGCTTGAGATTTGAACTACACTGCAGGGAAGCCCATGGTCACCACAAATATTTTGTTTTTATTTTCTAAAAACATGAACATATAATGTATCTAGCAATATAGTTTTGTTACTGGCCCTGGAATGTTTCCAATTTTTGGAGATAGTGTAAGAAGTCCCTAGTCAAAATTGCTTTTTTAAATAACTATTTATAATAAAATATTAAATACAGTATTATATGTTTTGAAAGAGAATACAATTCCTTTAAATTAAAAATGATAAAATGAGGTACTTAACTAATGAATTGTACTGAATAATTAAGGTGTGCTTATATAAAATCTATTAACCCATATGACTAGGAGATAGCTTTCAGCAGAATGCACAGCTTACCATGCACAAATATTGGAGTGTAAGTACTGCAAAGACATGGGAGGGTCATGGATGATACCAGGAGAATCTCCATGAATGATGGAGTGGTGCTGTGCTGTCTTTTTTCTTTATCTGAAATAAAAAGAATGAATAAAAAGTTGTCCTGGAAACAATTCAGTTTCAAATGTAGAGAGGCCCAGCACTGCCAAAAAGAAAAAGGAAAAAAGAAAGGAGTAAATTATGTTTTTTGTTTGTTTGTACAGTAGATTGTGATTTATATTTTACATTTTATGTAAAAATTAAAAGCCAAAACTAAAATATTCCAAGCACAAAAATATATTAAATGATACAATTATAAGCAGGTAAATATTTTGAACAGCCTACTTCAGAAGCTAAACTAACAGACAATGACTACATGAAAACATGTTAACATCAATAGACACTAGATAAATTAAGGCCACAGTGTGACTTCACTCAGGAAACTGACTCAAAAATCAAAACAAAATGAAACAGCCTGAAAACATTGAATGCTATGAAGATTGCAGCACAAGGGGGTCGGGCGGTGGCGCAGTGGGTAAGCGCATGTGGCTCGAAGCGCAAGGACTGGCATAAATAACCTGGTTCGAGCCCCCGGCTCCCCACCTGCAGGGGAGTCGCTTCACAGGCTGTGAAGCAGGTCTGCAGGTGTCTATCTTTCTTTCCCCCTCTCTGTCTTCCCCTCCTCTCTCCATTTCTCTCTGTCCTACAACGAACAACATCAACAATGGCAATAATAATAACCACAATGAGGCTACAACAAGGGCAACAAAAGGGGGAAAAATGGCCTCCAGGAGCGGTGGATTCATGGTGCAGGCACCGAACCCAGCAATAACCCTGGAGGAAAAAAAAAAAAAAAGATTGCAGCACAAATACTTTTTAATGTATTGCAGTGGGAGTGAATGCAAATAATATCCTTAACATAATTTAGTAGATCCTTATAAAGCTCATTATATCTTTCCCATATAACTTAACATTTTCATTCATAGATAGGTATCTTACTGCCCTGTAATTGTATCAAATTACTATAAACTTGGTGACTTAAATCAAAATAGTTACTACCTTACAGTTCTGGAATTCACAAATTTAAACAGTTTTACTGGACTAAAATCAAGATGACGACAAGGCTTCATTCATTCTTAGAAGCTCACAGAGAAAACTCACTTGTGTTTTATTCCAGTTTTTAAAATCTGCCCAAATTTCTTGGCTTGTGGCCCCGTCTTCAAAATTAGCAATGCTAATCATCCCTTTTTCTCAACACATCACTTACAGAGACTCTCCTATCTTCTTACCTATTTAGGGATGCTTGCAATTACATTGGTATATTGCAATTACATTGATATATATATTCAGGACACCCCCCTATTTTAGTTAGCTACCTGTAACACTAATTACACTTGTTACCTGAATTCTTCTTTGCCAAGCAGCTAACTTACTGACAGTTTCTGAAGACTAATTGTAAGAAGTCTTTGAGAGGTTGTTTTTTTTTTTAAGATTTTTATTTATTTATTCCCTTTTGTTGCTTTTGTTGTTTTACTGTTGTTGTAGTTGTTGTTGGATAGGAGAGAGAAATGGAGAGAGGAGGGGAAGACAGACACCTGCAGACCTGCTTCACCGCTTGTGAAGAGACTCCTTTGCAGGTGGGGATCTGGAAGCTCGAACTGGGATCCTTATGCTTGTCCTTGAGCTTTGCGCCACGTGCGCTGTGTTACTGCCCTACTCCTGAGAGGTTTTCTATTTAATAAAGGTATTTATCTAAAAGAAATGAAAACATATATTTATGACACACCTGTACAAGAATGTTTAAAATAACTTTACGTTAATAACAAAACTAGAAAAAAAATCCAGTACTTATCATTATTAAAATAGACAAATTATAGCAAACTGTTGCAATGGAAAATGATTCCAGATATTTAAAAACTAATATTATTAGTGATTTAACAGCAGTTCACACATAATCTTAAGATTTTAGTGATATAATTTCACACACATATAAATAGCACATATAAATGGTCACACTCGCCATCAAAGTCCTGTCCTTCCTCCCCAACCATCATAGTTCTTAAAAATTTAATAATTAGATTGGTTACAATGTTACTCATACATTTAAAAATACATAATTTAATTGATAAATTAAATCATGGTCAAAATGTTATATTGACCAAAGTACATAAAAACATAAACCCTGTAGAAAGTAAATATGTGGGGGGTTCCCAGAAGATGGTGGACTGAGAAGCTGCTAGTGGCTTGAGCTCTGACCACATCTCCTGGAAACGGTAGGATTTTCTGTCTTTAGTAGGCCAATCAATAAGGGGTCCTAGTGGTAACACCAAGGAGGTGACTATAACTTAATTTGGGTTAAGAATTAGAGTAGGAAAAAAGGGGAAAATTTTTTTTTCCTTTTAATTTTTAAGCATACCTCCTCCCCCTTGGGCCACCCCAATAACCAGTCCCTGGGGACCAGCTTCTAGCAGGCTCCCCTGCTAAGAGCCTCTTTCTTTAACAAATTCCTGTCCCACCAGGGAGTATCATTCATTCTTAGACTATACCCTTCTGAAACCTCTGGCCTTTTTTCTTTCTAAGTAGCCAACCCCCCCCTACCTCACCCGGCATAGCTAATTAAATAATTAAAAATAAATAAATTTAAAAAAACCCTTTCCTTTCACTGCTCTTTTATGACTGTTCTTATTCTTATCTTATTCTTTTCTCTCTTTTTTTTTCTCATTCTTGTCATCCTTTCTTCCTTAATCATACAGCTTCCAAAGCCACAGCCCCCAGCCCCCACACCACCAAACAGTGTGCTTTTTTGAATTCACTGATACATATTTGGGAATTATTTGGGGGAAGAATTCTGACTCAGTGTGGACTCTCACTGCGAGTATCTCTGTTCAACTACCCTTCCTCCTTTAGCCACCCCTAGAATATACAGTGGATAGTAGATTTGCATAACTGTCTATTTCAGCTATCCTTTTCTAGTCCTGAAGTTTTTGGGTTTTTTTTTTCTCATTCATAACAATCAGCTGCCTCTGATCACAAGGTTTGAGGTAATCTGGGACAGAGTTTTTTTTTAAATTTTTTTACCCTGCTATATTTTAATATTAATATTATATAAAGGCATATATCTTCCCCACATTTAGGTTGATCAGAATTAACTCTTAGCATATATTTCAGTGCTAGGGTAGTGGGCATCTTATCTATTGTGGGAGGAACTTGTCTCCTTAATCCTACCTCCTCTACAGACTCTCCCCTCCCTCCCCCTCCTAGCTAATCAAAAAAATTAAAGTAAATTAAATTAAAAATAAAGTAATAAAAAAAACCTTACCTTTCACGGCTCCTTAATTACAGCACTTTTTCTTATATTTTCCCTTTTCTCTCTCTTGTCCCTTCTTTCTTTTTTTTTTTATCCTGTCATAAACTTCTTCCTTCCTTCTTCTTTGCCTTTCTGAATTTTTTAATTATTTGGGGGAAGAAATCTGACTCAGAGTGGACTCTCTATCTGTGTATCTCTGCTCAAGTTCCCTTTCCCCTCTTGTTACCCCTAGAATATACAGTGGATAGTAGATTTGCATAACTGTCTATTCTTGCTATCCCTTCTTTCTTTTCTCTTTCTTTTTCACTGGGATTTGGTTACTATTTTTTCACAGACTGGAGAAATTGTTTGGCTAACTGGTAACGATTAAACTGCTTCAATACTTGCTTCAGTTGCTACTATAATTCCTGAGGTTGGTGAGTGCAATTGTCATAAAGGTATTTAGTACAGTGTTGCATGTACTCAAGACTCAACAACTGAGGAACAGAGCATATATAAAAAAAGAAACAAATAAATAAAAAAAATGGGTAGATCAAAAACAAATAAAACTGCTACTCCAATGAATGAAGACAAGAGCCCAGAAGAAACTACAAATCAGCCAGAAGTAACCATATATAAAAAAAGTATGCAAGCAATAATATACTTATTAATCACAGAAATGAAAACAACACGGGAGGAAAGGAATGGCAGTATTAGGGAAACAACAGTTGAGGAAGGGGAAGCAAACATTCTAGAGGAAATAATAGAAGAAAACTTCCCAGACCTGAATAACAGAAAGGACATCAAGATTCAAGAGGCCCAGGGAGTACCAAACGAATCAACTCAGACCTGAAGACACCAAGACAAATCATAGTCACAATGAGAAGAAATAAGGATAAAGAAAGGATCCTAAAGGTGACAAGAGAGAAACAAAAAGTCACATACAAGGGAAAACCCATAAGATTATCTGCAGACTTCTCCACTCAAACTCTAAAAGCCAGAAGGGAGTGGCAAGATATCTATCGAGCCCTGAAAGAAAAAGGGTTTCAACCAAGGATAATATATGCTGCTAGACATTCATTCAAACTAGATAGAGGGATCAAAATCTTCTTAGACAAACAACTGTTAAAGGAGGCAACCATCACCAAGCCGGGCCTGAAAGAGGTTCTAAAAGACCTCTTATAAACAAGAACATCACTATAATACTGGCAGTATATCAGAGCAAACAAACAAAAAAATTTTTTTAACAATGGCACTACAATACATTAATACCATAATATCAATAAATGTCAATGGCTTAAACTCACCCATCAAAAGGCACAGAGTTGTGGGATGGATCAGAAAACATAACCCAACCATATGCTGCTTGCAAGAATCCCATCCGTCACAACAGATAAAAACAGACTTAAAGTGAAAAGATGGAAAACTATCATACAGGCTAACGGACCAAAAAAAAAGGGCAGGAACAGCCATTCTCATCTCAGACATGATAGATTTTATATTAAATAAAGTAATAAAAGATAGGCAAGGACATTACATAATGAGGAGAGGATTAATCAGCCAAGAAGACTTAACAATTATTAATATCTATGCACCCAAAGAGGGACCATCTAAATACATTAAGCACCTACTGAAAGAATTTCAAAAATACATCAATAGTAACACAATAATAGTGGGAGACTTCAATACCTCACTCTCACACTTAGATCAACAAAGCAGAGAACGAATAAGGATACAAGAGAATTGAATGAAGAGATTGACAGACTAGACCTCTTGGACATTTTCAGAGTTCTTCACCCCAAAAAACTGGAATACACTTTCTTTACAAATCCACATAACATATACTCAAGGATAGACCACATGTTAGGCCACAAAGACAGCATCAATAAATTTAAGAGCATTAAAATCATCGCAAGTATCTTCTCAGACCACAGTGGAGTAAAACTAACTTTTAACAACAGTCAGAAAATTATTAAAAGTCACAGAATTTGGAAACTATACAATATAATCCTTTTAAGAACCACTGGGTCAGAGAGCCACACAAGCAGGAAATTCAAATGTTCCTGGAAACAAATGAAAATGAAGTCACAACCTACCAAAATATTTGGGACACAGCTAAAGCAGTACTGAGAGGGAAACTTATAGCCATATAATCACATATTAAACACCAAAAAGAAGCTAAAATGAACGACCTTACTGCACACCTCAAGGACTTAGAGGAAGAGGAACAAGGGAACTCTAAAGCAACCAGAAGGACAGAAATCACTAAAGTTAGAGCTGAAATAAACAACATCGAAAATAAAAGAACCATACAAAGATCAATGAAGCCAAATGTTGGTTCTATGAAAGATTAAACAAAATTGACAAACCCCTAGCCAGACTCAACAAACAAAAAAGAGAGAAGACTCAAATTAATAGATTTGAAAACGATGGAGGAGATATCACAACTAACACCACAGAAATCCAGAGAATCCTGCGAAACTTCTATAAAGAACTATATGCAACCAAGCTAGAGAATCTGGAAGAAATGGAACAATTCCTAGAAGCATATGCCCTTCCAAAACTGAACCAAGAAGAACTACAAAATCTGAATGCACCAATCACAGACAAAGAAATTGAAACCGTTATTAAGAATCTCCCCAACAACAAAAATCACGGACCAGATGGATTCAAAAACGAATTCTACAAAACTTTCAGGAAACAGTTAGTACCCATACTTATTAAGCTTTTCCATAAGATTGAAGAAACAGGAATACTCCCTTCCACCTTCTATGAAGCCAACATCGCACTGATAACAAAAACTGATAGGGACAGAAGAAAAAAAGAAAACTACAGACCAATATCGCTGATGAAAATAGATACCAAAATATTAAACAAGATCTTGGCCAACAGGATACAGTAACACATCAAAAAGATTGTTCATCATGACCAAGTGGGATTCATCCCAGGAATGCAAGGCTGGTTCAACATCCATAAGTCAATCAATGTCATTCACCACATCAATAAAAGCAAAGCCAAAAACCACATGATTATCTCAATAAATGCAGAGAAAGCCTTTGACAAAATCCAACACCCATTCATGATCAAAACTCTACAAAAATAGGAATAGATGGGAAATTCCTCAAGATAGTGGAGTCTATATATAGCAAACCTAAAGCCAACATCATACTCAATGGACCGAAGCTGAAAGCATTCCCCCTGAGATCAGGAACTAGACAGGGCTGTCCACTGTCACTGTTACTCAACATAGTATTGGAAGTTTTTGCCATAGCAATCAGGCAAGAGAAAGAAATCAATGGAATACAGATTGGAAGGGAAGAAGTTAAGCTCTCACTATTAGCAGATGATATGATCGTGTACATAGAAAAACCTAAAGAATCCAGCAGAAAATTTCTGGAAGTTATTAGGCAATATAGCAAGGTATCAGGCTACAAAATCAATGTACAAAAATCAGTGGCATTTCTTTATGCAAACACTAAATCTGAAGAAGAAGACATCCAGAAATCACTCCCATTTACTGTTTCAGCAAAATCAATCAAATACCTATGAATACCAAAGAAGTGAAAGACTTGCATGCTAAAAACTATGAGTCGCTACTCAAGGAAATAGAAACTGATACCAAGAAATAGAAAGATATCCCATGCTCATGGATTGGAAGAATAAATATCATCAAAATGAATATTCTCCCAGAGCCATATACAATTTAATGCATTACCCATCAAAGTTCCACCAAGCTTCTTTAAGAGAATAGAACAAACACTACAATCATTTATCTGGAATCTGAAAACACCTAGAATTGCCAAAACCATCTAAGGAAAAGAAACAGAAATGGAGACATCACACTCCCAGACCTTAAACTATATTATAAAGCCATCATCATCAAAACAGCATGGTGCTGGAACAAAAATAGGTACACAGACCAGTGGAACAGAATTGAAAGCCCAGAAATAAATCCCCACACCTATAGACATCTAATCTTTGATAAGGGATCCAAAGGGTTAAATGGAAAAAGGAGGCTCTCTTCAATAAATGGTGCTGGGAAAACTGGATTGTAACATGCAGAAGAATGAAATTGAACCACTTTATCTCACCAAAAACAAAAATCAACTCCAAGTGGATCAAAGACCTAGATGTCAGACCAGAAACAATCAAATACTAGAGGAAAACATTGGTAAAACAGTTTCCCACCTACTCCTCAAGGACATATTTGATGAATCAAACCCAATTGCAAGGAACACTAAAACAGACACAAACCAATGGGACTACATCCAATTGAAAAGCTTCTGCACATCCAAAGAAACTATTAAACAAACAAAGAGACCCTTCACAGAATGGGAGAAGATCTTCACATGCCATTCATCAGACAAGAACCTAATCACCAAAATATATAAAGAGCTCAGCAAACTTAGCACCAAAATAGCTAATGACCCCATCCAAAAATGGGCAGAGAATATGAAGAAAACATTCACCTCAGAGGAGATCCAAAAGGCTAACAAACATATGAAAAACTGCTCTAGGTCACTGATTGTCAGAAAAATGCAAATTAAGACAACACTAAGATACCACCTCACTCCTGTAAGAATGGCATACATCAAAAAGGACAGCAGCAACAAATGCTGGAGAGGTTGTGGGGACAGAGGAACCCTTTTACATTGCTGGTGGGAATGTAAATTGGTACAGCCTCTGTGGAGAGCAGTCTGGAAAACTCTCAGAAGGCTAGACATGGACCTGCCATATGATCCAGTAATTCCTCTCCTGGGGTTATACCCCAAGGACTCCATAACAAACAACCAAAAAGAGGTGTGTACTCCTATGTTCATAGAGCACAATTCATAATAGCTAAAACCTGGAAGCAACCCAGGTGCCCAACAACAGATGAGTGGCTGAGACAGTTATGGTATATATACACAATGGAATACTATGCAGCTATCAAGAACAATGAACCCACCTTCTCTGACCCATCTTGGACAGAGCTAGAAGTTATTATGTTAAGTGAGCTAAGTCAGAAAGATGAAGATGAGTATGGGATGGTCCCACTCATCAACAGAAGTTGAGTAAGAAGACCTGAAAGGGAAACTAAAAGCAGGACCTGACCAAATTTTAAGTAGGGCACCAAAGTAAAAACCCTGTGGTGAGGAGTAGTCATGCAGCTTCCTGGGACAGTGGGGGGTGGGAGTGGGTGGGAGGGATGGGTCACAGTCTTTTGGTGGTAGGAATGGTGTTTATGTACACTCCTAGCAAAATGTAGACATATAAATCACTAGTTAATTAATATGAGAGTGGGAAAATCAATTGTATGTCTCAAAGTTTTTCAAAACACAAATTGAATCTTTTTTATATATAGGCTGTGTATTTGATATGCGGACTCTCTCAGAAGACTAGACCAAGTAGATCAGAAGCATCCAATAGCACAGCTATATACAAGATAATGGGTACTGTAGAGCAAACCCTAACAAAAGGATTTTTCAAAGTTAACCCAATTACCTATTAATGTGATGATAACATAAACTATCGATTGTCTTTTTGAACCCTAAGACAGCAGGAATCTCACATCTCCTCTATAGAGCCCCTACTTCCCCCAGTCCTGGAACCCTTGGATAGGGCCCACTTTCCCATATGCCTCTCCCAATCCATATCAAATAATATTGCATCCGCCAATCACAACCTAACCAACGCAAGGATTGCCACCTCAACATGCTTCACTTCAGACTGTGTCCAGAGACTTTACATGTGGATGACAACCCTTCAGCTTCATTACTCTGGTGAGACCTTTCCTTTCATAGTATACTCTTAATTTCATCTCAGGTGTTTCACTTTCTAACAAAGTCCCAAAACCTAGATATACACCAGTTTCTGTGAGAGAGAGCATATCTTCACACGTATCTATAAACTACTGCAAAATATATAACTGAAAGCAGAAGTACACTGGAATTTGTAGTGAGTACCTCCCTAACACTTCCTCTCCACTATTCCAAGCTTTGGATCCATGATTGCTCAACAATTTGTTTGGCTTCATATGTTAACTCTCTTTTCAGTCACCAGGTTCCAGATGCCATCGGGATGCTGGCCAGACTTTCCTGACTTAAAGACCCCACCAATGTGTCCTGGAGCTCAGCTTTCCCAGAGGCCCACCCTAGTAGGGAAACAGAGAGTCAGACTGGGAGTATGGACCGACCAGTCAACTTCCATGTTCAGCGGGGAAGCAATTACAGAAGCCAGACCTTCCACCTTCTGCAACCCACAAGGACCCTGGGTCCATGCTCCCAGAGGGATAGAGAATGGGAAAGCTATCAGGGGAGGGGGTGGGATATGGAAATTGGGTGTTGGGAATTGTGTGGAGTTGTACCCCTCCTACTCTATGGTTTTGTTGATTAATCCTTTGTTAAATTAAAAAAAAAGAAAGTAAATATGTGATTTCATTTTTGTGAAAGAAAATTAAACCATTCAAATAATAAGAATATTGGTGCCATCACTGGGCAGAACTGATAGGCAGAAAAGATATGTGAAATTTCTTAAATAGGGATGGCATTACATTTCATTACGTACACACACAGAGACACACACACACACACACACCTATTAGTTCTTACAAGATTCACTCATTTGATTGTGCATAAATTTCACTAATAAAATAAAATTTAAAACTGACTATAAAGAGCAATCCATATAAAACTGTGGAGTTAAACATAAATAATAATGACTAAAGCATCATTGCTGTTTGTTGCTTATAATTACAAATTTAATTTTTAGTATTACTTCAAGTTCAAATTCAATGTCTGTATTAAGAATTTCAACAAACTTGAACATGGTAAATTTACTTTTTTTCCTTGCCAAGGATACATTAGAACTTTTCAAAATATATAAATAAATTGTAAGTTTTAAAGTTTTATTGAGGTATAGTCAACAAAGAACATTGTGTCACATTTTCTAAAATGTGGAATGACACATAGTGTTTTAAAAATATTTTTATATTACACACATAATCAAAACTATCTAATAGTTGTCCTTCACTTCTTTATTTAATTTAGCATAATCACCTTTAGTTTCATCCATTTTATCTCAAATGCAGCTATACTTCCATGGTATTAAAATACATTAGAACTGTGTCAAGTTACTAAGGAAATTTAAAAATATATATTCTTATTTGTGTTCATATTTTAAAAAATTATTTAATACTTTGCTAACAGAATTATAATATAGTTAGATTTATAATTGATAATGACTTAAAACAAAGGGTGTGTATTTTGTGAATACTATTAGGCGTCTATATATAAGGGGAAAATAGTTAGAATGTGCTTTGAAGTCACTTCCAAAACTGCTTTGAAACAAACGTTGTCTAAGGCTGAGATAGCCCATCACCTTTAATACTATTCAAAGTGATTTGGTCCACTTTTGCCAGAATTGAAACTTAATTGTAAGCAACTTATGTACATTCTCAGTTCTCTACATTGTCTGAATCTTTGAGCACCAAACCAGTGAAAATTGTCTGAAAATGTGTGAGATGCCATATGCCACCATTTCTGCATAATCAACTCTGAACAGATTGTAATAGTGTCCAACAGTTTAATTTGCTATTTTAAACCACATAGTAGATAATTTAAGCTGGTCTCGAGACCTAAATATTTTTCACCAGACACTGGATAAAGAATTCCTATGAGAAGTCAGTACCTTTTGAAACATTAGTTACTTTGTCCATTACTAGTTTCTTAAGAAGATTAATAATTATAATTACATGAGTAATGTTACAGTCAATTTACTTGAGTGAATTTTTGTTTTAATCCCCATCCCCTCCCCTGATAGCTTCCTCATTCTCTATCTCTCTGGAAGCATGGACCCAGGGTCCTTGTGGGTTGCAGAAGGTGGAAGGTCTGGCTTCTGTAATTGCTTCCCCACTGAACATGGGCGTTGACTGGTCGGTCCATACTTCCAGCCTGCCTCTCTTTCCCTAGTAGGGTGGGTCTCTGGGGAAGCGGAACTCCAGGACACATTGGTGGTGTCTTCAGTCCAGGGAAGCCTGGCCGGTATCCTGATGGCATCTGGAACCATTTTATGTATGTATACACTTTATATACATATATACATTTTATATACATTTTATTTATGCATGTACTTATTTTACGTAGTGCTGGGAAATAAAATGCAGGCCTTATGAATGTGTAATACTACCTATGGCCTTCCCATGCCATTTTGAAAAATATATACTAAGCATGTGGGGGTGTGGGGAGAAGGAGGACAGGCTGGAAAGGAAAGGGAGAAATAGATATAGAGAGAACTACTAAGAGACGGCGAGGTATTGCTCCACTACCCATGGAGTTGCCTTGATACTGTCTATGGTATTCTTACATAGTGTTAGACATCAAAACCAGGGCCTTACACATGATAATTTTTTTCTCTGTACCCTCTGAGCTCTCTTGATGTCCCGGATAATCAGTTTTACTCAGGTAATCTTTTAGGGCATTCATAAAAACAAAATTATAGCATAGAATTTAGGTACACTTAAAGAAAAAAACAAATGTTTCTAGGAAGTTATAAAAGCTATGGGTAAAAGGCGAAAGATTTGTGTGATTTGAAGAGAAACCAGAGCACCAGCTTCATTACTCTGCCACCAGGTTCCAGATGCTACCATGATGCCAACCAGACCACCCAGGGCAGATGACCCCAACAATGTGTCCTGCAGCTTCACCTTGCCAGATCCCTGCCCCACTAGGGAAAGAGAGAGACAGGCTGGATCGACCTGTCAACACCCATGTTCAGCGGGGAAGCAATTACAGAAGCCAGACCTTCTACCCTCTGCAACCCACAAGGACCCTGGATCCATACTCCCAGAGAGACAGAGAATAGGAAGGCTATCAGGGGAGGAGATGAGATATGGAATTCTGGTGGCAGGATTTGTGTGGAATTGTACCCCTCTTATCCTATGGTCTTGTCAGTATTTACATTTTATAAATAAAAACTAAAAAAAAAAAAAAACAATGGGGGGGTCAGGCGGTGGCGCAGTGGGTTAAGCGCATGTGGCGCAAAGCGCAGGGACCAGCGTAAGGATGCCGGTTCAAGCCCCCGGCTCCCCACCTGCAGGGGAGTCGCTTCACAGGCGGTGAAGCAGGTCTGCAGGTGTTTGTCTATCTCTCCCCTTCTCTGTCTTCCCCTCCTCTCTCCATTTCTCTCTGTCCTATCCAACAACGAATTGTGTCAACAAGGGCAATAATAATAACCACAACGAAGCTACAACAAGGGCAACAAAAGGGGGAAAAAATGGCCTCCAGGAGCTGTGGATTCATGGTGCAGGCACGAGCCCAGCAATAACCCTGGAGGAGGAAAGAAAAACAAAAACAATGGGTAGAGTTGCCTTGGGAATAATTCAAGTGTAGGACATTGCATGTCTAGGACTTGCATATCTAAGGCACCCAGCTTAATCCTCAGCACTGCATGTACTAGAGTGGTGCTCTCTTTCTGTCTCATGTGAGGTTATCTTTCAAATGTAAAAATAAAGAAACATGTTTTTAAAGACAGCGGTAGAGCTGAGGATACAAGTAGACTATGAGTACAGATTATATTACGCATTATTCACTTTGCTACCATAGTTTGATTCATTTGTTTTTTTCTCATGACCATCCTCTCCAGTACATTATTAATATATAATACAATATAAATAGTGAAAAATAAGAACATTTTGATATTTCTATAATTATTACCTTTTTATTTTCTTCTAACTTTACTTTTTTTTTTCTTTCATCTATCCAAGAATTCCAACTTCCTATTTCGCTAATATGTTCTAGTCTCTCTACTAGCTTCTGGCAATATAAAGATTAGAGAGTATCCCTATGTAGATATATATCTTCTCTCTAAAAGTTGGTGATAAGCATGAGTTTTGAAGAACAATGATTCAATGAGGGACCAGATGTTTTAGAGTTGATTTAACAAAAAGTTGATGTGGATTTGATTTAGCAACTATATCACATTATTTGTAAGGTGTTTTATTTAATTAATTATTTTATTTTTATTAATTTTGCATTTTTTGCATTTTCTTTCCTGAGCCATGACTCCATTTTGAGCCATGATCCTATTTCATTTAATTAAACCCATCTTCTTATCACTTAGGTACTAGAGGCATGCTGATAGAGAAAATGAAAAATAACAGTTCCTGGAATGGGAAACCACAGTGCTATTGGAGAAGTGCGAGTGAAATGGATCAACTATGAATGAATATGTGCATTCAAGTTTAACCTTCTTTCTCTTTGGGGGTCTACTTAAATATTTTGAGTCTTTGGTGGTCTGTGCTTTCTGGGTCTCAGTTCAAGGATTTTCTGAATTTTGTTCCTTTGTACATCTCATAGTCAACTAAAAAATGAATGGGAGTTTCTCCTTTGTTCTGAAATACATCATTTTCATCAAGACATGAGTGACTGATTTCATCAAGATGCCTTTGTTTTCTGGGAAGACTGCCAAGGCAGTTCAGATTCAAAGAGAGCATTGCAGGAGCTTTCATCTCACATGTTAGCATTAGATCTTTATGGCACAATGGATCTCTCTGCCTTCTCTGCCTGCTAATTTCTGCCTAGCTTTTACTCTGAAAACAAGTTCTTTGTTACTTAAAGCTCTTAGAATGAATGTCATAGTTCAAGAGACACCCTTCCCAGTCTTAGCATTTGCATTGTAAAGATAGTTTCTCTGTTCAATTACTGTAGACAAACCTTTTGAGAAGATTCTTTCTCAATTTGTATTTCAGCACTGCAGTTGCCTGTAAATTATGACGTGAATTAAAATTAGTGAAATGAAGGTCCAACAAAATAGCTAGATTGGACAGTGTGCTACTTTGCTATGTGAATGAGCCAGCTTTAAGCTCAGCCCAAAGTGTATTGGAGGAAGCCCTGGTGCTTTGGTGTCTTTAATTTTCTCTCTTCCTCTTGGTTTCTATTGTGTCTAAAAATGTCATCTTGGAATGACAAAGCCCTGGTGATGAGGGAAAAATAAAAAAAAGAAGGAAGGTAGGAAATAAGAAATTAAAGAAAGGAGGAAAGAAAAAAATAAAGAAAAGAGAAAAGAAGAAATGGAGACTAGAATATGGTTTACCAGGATGTACATAATCTATTTCTTCACAGAGTTGCTTAGTTATATACATTGTTGCAATTGTCAGCTTACTTAGGACTATAATGTAAATACTGTAAATATAGGAATTGTAAAATGATAGTTTCCTGAAGAATGACATATTAGACAAATGAAATGAATATGCTTTTGCTAAAATAGATAACAGGATAATTTATTTACTAACTTTTAATTATTTTTTATCTTTGCTAAGGATTATGGAGTGCATTTATTGTTTTCCTAGGCATTTTTTATTCCTCTTTCTCTGATTTCTCCTGTTATTTTAAAATTCATCTGTGTGCTGGTTATTATTAATATATCCTCTGTATTTTCCTCCTTATATCATCTTTTTAAATATTAAATTAATTTAAAGTCACTATTCACATCTCAAACATTTTACCTGGATTGATTCAATTCACTCTCACTCTTTTCCATTTTAATGTTAGAAGTAAAGTAGCAGATTCTAATACAATGTAATTAGAACTAATAAGTGTAGGGCACAGATAGGGCAGCATGGTAGCGCAACTGGTTGAGCAAACACACTATAAGTGTAGGGGACAGGAGAGAGACTTAAGTCTAAACCTGATAATTTGTGATCTTACCTAGAAAAATCTATGTAATACTTTATCCTAAATCAGGGAATATAATTCATATATCTGAACTTTTAAAATTTTTTTAAATTTATTTTTTATTTATTTTCCCTTTTGTAGCCCTTTTTATTATTGTTGTAGTTATTATTGCTGTTATTGATGTCATTGTTGTTAGCTAGGACAGAGAGAAATGGATGGAGAGAGGAGGGGAAGATAGAGAGGGGGGAGAAAGATAGACACCTGCAGACAGACCTGCTTCACTGCCTATGAAGCAACCCCCCCCACAGGTGGGAAGCTGGGGGCTCAAACCGGATGCTTATGCCAGTCCTTGAACTTTGTGCCACCTGCGCTTAACCCTCTGTGCTACCGCCTAACTCCCCTATATCTAAATTTTTAAGGAAGAAAGCTAGGTTCAACAACTTTCTGTTACTTAAAGAATTTTCCAGGTTCAATCCCCTGTACCACCGTAAACCAGAGCTGATCAATGCTTTGGTAAAAATAAATAAATAAATAAAAATAATAATTTAAAAATAATTTATATGTAACTATAACTGTATTTATATCAAATAAATAGTAATTGTTAATATAATTCACTTAAAGAGAAAAATACTTCTTTCTTCACTGATCTTGACTTTGGAATAGCCCATTATAAAAGCACAAGTCATAGTTTAATAGCTTCTCAATAAAATACCACCATATGTTTTACAAAAGATACCAGTAAAATGCTATCCATTGCAGGGTCCTTTCGAGGGTCTTCTATTTTCCTGAAATATATTTGTCTTCTTTTCACTCACATTACTTTTCATTCTTCAGACAGTTAATAAGACACTTATTTCAGGAAGTTTTTTCAAAGTTTCAAGCTGATTTGAGTTTTAAGTCATTGGACTTGAATATAGAGCACATATTTCTTAAATTTAAAAATATATACCTTTATTTGTTGCATAGAAACCGTCATAAATCAAGAAGGCAGGGGAGATAGAGAGGAAGAGAGATAGACATCTGTGACACTTTTTCCCCACTTGTGAAGCTTTCCCTCTGCAGCTGATCCTTTTGCATTGTAACATGCGTGCTGCAGATCCTTTTGCATTGTAACATGTGTGCTCAACCTAGTGCACCACCACCTAGACACTTATTCCTTAGATATTTTAAAAACAATATGAATTGGGAGTCGGGCTGTAGCGCAGCGGGTTAAGCGCAGGTGGCGCAAAGCACAAGGACCGGCATAAGGATCCCGGTTCGAACCCCGGCTCCCCACCTGCAGCGGAGTCGCTTCACAGGCGGTGCAGCAGGTCTGCAGGTGTCTTTCTTTCTCTCCCCCTCTCTGTCTTCCCCTCCTCTCTCCGTTTCTCTCTGTCCTATCCAACGACGACAACAACAATAATAACTACAACAATAAAAAAAACAACAAAACAATATGAATCATACTGATTTGTATATATGCATCAATTTCCCCATATGTTCCATTTATTTTTATAATGTGCCCTTTATAATATATTGTAGTACTCAATGTGAGTGATGTATTGGTATAGTCTTCATATAGGTTGGTATCAAGTAGGTTTTTTAATAGAGCATTTGAATAACACAATCCAATAACTTAGTTTAAATGGCTTCTTGACAGTGTGCTGCATAGCTAAATAACTTCAACGAATAACTGCATGGATATATAGGCAAATGTTTTGTTCAAAGGACACTCAATAAACATTTGGTAAATGCACAATTTGCAGTAAGTATTCTTTTAATGCTGACATCAACACTTTTTTCATAAGTAAAAACATCACATTTTTATAAATATCATTTTCTTGGAAGGTGAATCATTTTAAAGTTACTTCCTTTTAAAAATATTTTATTTACTTATTTTGGATAGAGAAAGATAGAAATTAAGAAAGGGGAGGTAGGAAGAAAGACAACTGCAGCACTGTTTCACTGCTCATGAAGTTTGTTCCTCCAAGTGAAGACTGGGGTTTTTAATTTAGATCCATAAGCACTGTAATATCTATGCTCAACCAAATGCACCATCATCTGGACTTTTTTTCTTAAAGATTTTAAATGGCTTTTACTTCTTTATTATTATTATTATTACATTTTTTCTTTATAAAAAGGAAACACTAACAAAACCATAGGATAAGAGGAGTACAATTCCATGTTATTATTACATTTTTCTTTATAATAAGGAAACACTAACAAAACCATAGGATAAGAGGGGTACAACTCCATACAATTTCCACCACCAGAGCACTGTATCCCATCCCCTCCCTTGATAGCATTCCTATTCTTTAAACCTCTGGGAGTATGGACTCAAGGTCATTGTAAGATGCAGAAGGTGGAAGGTCTGGCTTCTGTAATTGCTTCCCCGCTGAACATGGGCATTGACAGGATGATCCATATTCCTAGCCTTCCTCTCTCTTTCCCTACTGGGGGGGTTCTATGGAATCAGAGCTTCAGGACACATTGGTGGGGTTGTCTATCTAGGGAAGTCTGTTTGGCATAATGGTAGCATCTGGAACCTGGTGGCTGAAAAGAAAGTTAACATATAAAGCCAAACAATTTGTTGACTAATCATGAACGTATAGGCTGGAATAGTGCAGATAAAGATTTGGGGGGGGGGTCCTCCGTTTTATAGATAGCTATTGGGCATATTTTAGTTATAGTCCAAAGAGCCTGTGGCAATACTAGTTTTTTTTTTTTTTTTTCAATTCACGCCAAATGATATTGCATCTGCTGATCCCAACCTAGTCATTGCAATGAGTCCCACCTGGGCATGCTTCACTTCAGACTGTGTCCAGAGACATCAGGCGTGGAATGTCAACCCTTCAGCCTCATTACTAAGGTGAGACCTTTCCTTTCATAGGATTCTCTAATTCCATTCCAGGTGGTTCACTTCCTAACAAAGTTCTAAAACCTAGATATAGACCAGGTCTGTGACGGACAGCTCAGGTGGAGGAGCAGCAGCAAGGATCAGGGAACTCCAAAGGTGACCACTAGGGTGGGTAAAGAGGAGAACAGAATACACCACACTCTGTTGGAGGGGGAATCTGAACTCAAGTTTTATTTAGCAAGTGAGAGTTTATATATACTTCAGTCTTACATAAACAATATCTGGAACAAAGCTCATTTCTTGACTAGATGGTCTTGCGGTTTTACACAGTAATGTCGTTATGGGGTGATGCATTTCTGAGTAACAGGCTTAGCAGATAGTATTTTATGTAGAGTTTTAACATATTTCATAAGAGGAGGTGAGTAAGTATTATTAAGAATTTTTCCTAAAACTTTATGTATTTGATGACCCATAACTTTGTCCACCTCATTTCCTGTTCATCTGTAGCTAATCTGGTAACAGGGGCTATTTGTCCCAATTACACAGCATCATTACCATGTACATAATGAAAACAATAATCAGAGTTTTCAATTTAGATCTGCTCAGAATGCCAAGACCCATTCCCAGAATTCTTCTTCCTTGAAGAGAGTTTTCCTGGGTGCTGACCCTGTCAGACCCATCGTTCTGGAGTTGAGTGGGGCGTGGCACAGGTCCTGTGAGTTAGAGCATATGTTCACATGTATCCATAAATTAGGGCAAAATATATACTTTAAAGCAAAAATACACAATAGTCTGCAGTGAGACAGTATAAAGTGGATAATGAAATAGTATCTACTTAGATACCCTCCTCACCTACTTCCTATTATGCTTCCCTCACTCACTCCAAAGCAAAACTTATCAAAGCAAAGACTGCAAAAGCTGAATAAGGACAAGAGACTGGCATACTTTAAAGATGACTCTTTAGTCACTATCAGGCCACCCCATCAGCTGGGGCCCTAGTCAGGGAGTCATGAGATTCCCATACAGACATGATGGGTTTAGACCTCGAATAAATCACTCTCTCCACTGTTACCTGTCATTTCTATCAGGAACAACACAACAGACCCCTTTGTGGGCCCCCATAGGACCTTGCCCTCAATTTAGATCAACAATGGTAGAAAATGTTCCATCTTCCTAAGGGAGGCTGGACAACATATTCTATGCTACACTTGAGGAAGATGGGTCCTGAAATTGGGGCAGCTTGGAACGTTCCTACTCATGACCACAGAATGTAAGCTCAGATCTACAGGGATGCAGAGGACACATAGACTCCCAAGCTGAATATGGGCCCCAAATCACATCATGTGGATGGGGTTTACAGTCAACAATATTTATACACTTTTCCCATATTTGGGAGCTACTCTCTTCCCTGATCCCGCTTTATGGTACTTTTTCTGCCCATCATCTCCCCAGACAATAACTTGTATCCACCTGCATATCAAATTTCAGGCTCAAGAGAAGAAAAAAAAAAAAAAAAAAAAAAACAAACAAAAACTAGTATCTGGACTCTTAAAAGTAACTTCTTTTAGAGACTTCCTCAAAATGTGTACTTTCCATCAACTATATCCGTGATTAATTTGAATTGCACATCATAGTACAAGGACATACAGATGTTTCCTCTTGGCTGCTTTTGGAATAGCAAGAAGCTGCCAGTGTTCATTCAGGAGTCTTCTTGATCTTCTTTATACCATGTTCACAGTGCACAGAAGAAAAGCACCTGAGTTTCTTTCCAGTCCTCAGAGAATCTTTTGAGGTTACTTCTCCCTGAACTGTCTTACCCAAGCATAATATACTTATTATTTTCTAAGACGATGTTATACACAAAGAATACATAATATGCTGAAAAGTAGAAAATATAATCTTAGCATATTTGTAGGAATACTCACTTCCTGTTATCAACTGATTAATATAAATCTGTATAAACACATTTTACTTAGTATAAATTTTTTAAAAGGATTAATAGATTTTTATAAAACACTACCTCAATTTCAGAAGATAAATTATTCACATTTCTTAAAAAAAAGAAAAGCTCAGGACAAGTAAGATAGCTCACATAGGAAGAAGCTTGCTTTGCAGTCCTGATTCAAATCTGGGCCCCACTGCATTGGGGAAAAATGTACTGTTGCAGTGTCTTCACCTTTCTGTCTCTGTCTCTCCTTCTATGTAATAAGTTAGCCCATAGTAATGAAGTGTTGGCAGTGATGAAAACAAACAAATGAACTGGAAATCCAACAGGTGGTACTGCAGTATTACACTGGAATTGTAAGCATAAGATCTCAGGTTTGATACTGAGTTTGATACCTGGGACTGCATGTGTTGGGGTGATAATCTGGTTCTCTTTCTTTCACACATATATCCCAATAAATAAATAAAGTTTTTAAAAATAAGATTATTGAGAATATTGTCAGAAAGTTAATTTTTGTGAGTAAAGATCAGTCTACTGGTCAATAAAAACATTAATAATGCAAGAGGATAAAGTTAATGATTAGAAGTCAGATCATAAATTTATACTTCTGTTACTATTATAACACATAAGCAATCTCAGAGCTGTATTGGTACCCAGGTATCAGTTGCTTTTTTTTTTTAATTTTGTATGTTTGTACTATCTATATTGGATAGAGACAGCTAAGAATTGAGAGGGAAGGGGTGGCGATAGAAAGAGAGAGATAGTCGCATGTCCACCCTCCCCCTCACCACAGGGTTTTTACTTTGGTGCCCTACTTTCAATTTAGTCAGATTCTGCTTTTAGTTTCCCTTTCTGATCTTCTGTCTCAGCTTCTGTTGATTGATCTGAGTGGGGGTGGGGTGGGGGAAGGGGTAGGTGGGTGGGATGGGACACAATCTTTTGGTGATGGGAATGGTGTTTATGTATGCACCTATTAAATTATAGTCATATAAATCACTATTTAATTAATATGAGAGGGGGTAAAATTGATTGTATGTCTAACAAAGGGACTTTTAAAAGTTAACCCAATTACCAAATAATGTGATGATAACAGTAACTATCCATTGTCTTCTTGAACCCTAAGACAGCAGGAACCTCACATTTCCACTATAGAGCCTAAACTTCCCCCAGTCATGGGACCCTAGGGTAGGGCCCACGTTCCTGTATGCTTCTCCCAATCCTTATCAAATAATTTTGCATCCACTGATCACAACCTAATTAATGCAACGAGTGTCACCCCAGCATGCTTCATTTCAGACTGTGTCCAGAGACTTCAGGTGTGGAACGACAAACCTTCAGCTTCATCATCCGGGTGAGACCTTTCCTTTCATAATATTCTCTAACTCCATCCCAGGTGGTTCACTTTCTAACAAAGTCCCAAAACCTAGATATAGACCAGGTTCCAGGAGATAGAGCATTTGTTCACACGTATCCATAAACTAGGGCAAATATATACCTGAAAGCAGTAGTACACTAGAGTTTGCAGTGAGCACCCCCCAACAATTCCTCTCCACTGTTCCAAGCTTTGGGCCCATGATTGCTCAACAATTTGTTTGGCTTTGTATGTTAACTCTCTTTTCAGCCACCAGGTTCCAGATACCATCAGGATGCCGGCCAGGCTTCCCTGGACTGAAGACCCCACCAATGTGTCCTGGAGCTCAGCTTCCCCAGAGACCCACCCTACTAGGGAAAGAGAGAGGCAAACTGGGAGTATGGACCAACCAGTCAACGCCCATGTTCAGTGGGGAAGCAATTACAGAAGCCAGACCTTCCACCTTCTACAACTCACAATGACCCTGGGTCCATGCTCCCAGAGGGATAGAGAATGGGAAAGCTATTGGGGAGGGGATGGGATATAGAGATTGGGTGGCTGGAATTGTGGAGTTGTACCCCCCATCCTATGATTTTGTTAAAGTCTCCTTTGTTAAATAAATAAATAAATAAATAAATAAAAGATACAGAGGCCGTAGAAAATTATCTTGAGGGGGATGCACAAGGACCCAGGTTCAAGCCTCTGGTCTCCACCTGCAGAGGGAAAGCTTCACAAGTGGTGAAATAGAGCTGCAGGTGTCTCTGTCTCTGTCTTTCTCTCTTTCTGTATCTCCTCCTCAATGTCAATTTCTCGATGTTCTATCAGATAAAAAATATGTATCACAGAAGTTTATAAAAATGTAAAAGACCTCTATAAGAAAAAGAATAAATTCTAATAAAAGTTATCTTTAAATAGAAAGAAAGAAAGAGAGAAAGAAAGAAAGGAAGAAAGAAAGAAAGAAAGAAAGAAAGAAAGAAAGAAAGAAAGAAAGAAAAAGATACAGACACCTGCAGCTCTGCCTCACCACTTGCAGAGCCTTCCCCCTGCAGGTGAAGACAGGGGGCTTGAACCAGGGTCCTTAAGCATTTCCCCAGCATCTAGATATCTTTATAATACTTTTGTTGTTGAGTAAAACAATGGTTTATTTCTTTCATTATTAAATTAAATAATGTCTACTAATGCCAAATATATGCTGTACTATTTTAGGAAATTCATATATGCTAATTAGTAAAAACAAAGATCATCCCTGACCTAATAGAATGAATTTAGTGAAAAAAGAATGGCAGTGCACAGGTCACCAATAATCAGACAATATTATTTATTCAAGGGTCTAAGTGATGGCACACCTGGTTGAATGCCCATAATATAATGAGTAAGGGCTTCAGTTCAAGCCCTACTTCCCCACTGCAGTAGGGCAAATCCCTGCAAGTAGAAAAGCAGTGCTATAAGTATCTCTTTGTTTCTCTCTTTATCCCCATTCCCCTCTCAACTTCTTTCTGATTCTATCAAATACATAAACATAATTTTAAGAATGAAAATATATTTATACAAGACTGATCTCAATACACATTAAAATTCTTATTATTTAAAATCAAATTATGAAAAAATTAAGCCAGTAATATCCTAATTTTATTGTTTGGTGTTTTTTTTAATATATATTTATTTATTTTCCCTTTTGTTGCCCTTGTTGTTTTAGTTATTAATGTTGTTGATGTCGTTGTTGGATAGGACAGAGAGAAATGAAGAGAGGAGCAGAAGACAGAGAGGGGGAGAGAAAGACTGACACCTGCAGACCTGCTTCACTGCCTGTGAAGGGACTCCCCTGCAGGTGGGGAGCCAGGGTTTGAACCTGGATCCTTCTGCAGGTCCTTGCGTTTTGCGCCACGTGCGCTTAATGTTTTTTTTTTTTGTTGTTGTTGTTGTTGTTTTTAGATTTGTGCCTGATTCCCTTGTGAAAAGTGATTTAAGAAAAGAAAAACAAAAATAAATGCTAACTAAATGTGCTGTCTGAGAGACACTCACTCCTGCACTGTGAACTATTAAGTCCCCAATAAAAAAGAGAACCTCTAATTTAAAAATACAACTACAACAGATTATCCCTGGGCACTGAATTCTCAATTTATATCCACAGTAGTCATATAACATCTGATATTTCTTGTACTCACAGAATCAAAAAATTTTCCTTTGCCTACAGAAATAAAGGAAGTTTTGCTAAAAAAAAATTTGCAGTGGGAGATTTAGAAATTTTAAAATAATGCAACTTCAACTAATCAGCAACCAATCCTGCTGAATTTTTGTCATGTAATGTAGTTTAAATGGGTTGTTGAAGCAGGGATGAGAACTTAATAACATATTTCTGTTCTGGAATCTATAAAAACCATGTCATACTCATCTATTTGAGCTGTACTGAATTTAAGGCATGTACCATCCCTATGTGGTCAAGGAAGTCTAAATTTCTAAATTTCTGCAGTCTTGAAGGGATCTGGATCCTTTAAAGTATACTTAGTCATTTAGAAGACAATTTATATATATAAGAAACCCACAGTAGAATTAAATTATTATTATTTGAGGAAATAATATGTGGTTCCAGATATATAGTTTTGCTATATACTGATGAATATTAAAATTTATTTTGTATATACATTATTTACAATACTGTGAATGTCATTGGGAACTTCAGACATATTAGTTAGCAGAACAATAATCCATTAGTTCTCAGATCTGCTGTGAAAGACAACTTGGGAGTTGAAGGATAATCATATCTAGATAAATTTCAGTTTCCTTATAGCAATATAAGCAACTATAATATTCCTAATATAATAATGCATATGTTATTAGCTAGAGATATTTTCTGAAGTTAAGAAATTAGACTGGTTTTCCTTTGATTTACTTTGTCCAAAGAAGGGTTGATTCTGACATCTAAAATTTCATTAAGCTTTAATTTTCAGTGCACCTATTTGAGAACAACAGTGGACTGTTTCTTTTATAAATAGATGAGGTGAGTTTTGTTCATTTGGAGAATGGCCTATAGAATGGTTGAAAAAAAATGTCAAATATGTACGATTAAAAACTCTCTCTTTTCCAGTGTTCTAGAAAATGACATATTTCTTACTCAATTTCATAAAAAGACATTACTCCTTGCTGTATATCTGATAGTGTGTATATAGAGTCTCAAAATATGGTATCAGTTCTCAAAATGTTTATGGTCCAGTAAGAATATTTGATAAGTAAACAACAAGGGATTTCCAGAAGAACACCGACTAATAACAACAATGCAATTCCATAAGATCATAAACATGGGTCATATTTCTTTCAGTTTCCAAATAAAATCCTTCTCCTGGAGTCTTTCCTAAACTAATTGCTTCCTTAGCAATTTTCCAACAATCTCTAATGACATCTCCTATATAATTGGATAAAACATCACTATGAGAACTATCTCTTGCCACATAAATGTGAAAGCAGTTTTGAGGTCATTTTCTGCAAGCTGATCAATACGGATTACACAGCACACATACCCCATGAATTTATTCCTGTAATTTATTTTTGCTTTGAGTGTAGCCATGGTTAATTGCTAATCCATATTCATTGAACATCACAAATGAGGGCACAGTCAGAAGATACTTCATGTACCATCTCATCTACTGTTGAAAGAAGTTATGGTTTCAGAATTTCATCTTCTTTTACAGTTGGCTGATTTCTATACATGAAATAATATAATATACTAAAATAAAGAATTACTTAACAGGTAATTGCTTCATTAAATAGGAATAAAATTAAAATTGCTTTCATGTAGCAATTGCTTTGTTCAATTACATTATTTGAGTTAAAGATATCTTTAAAGTTTTATTTCTTTATTCTATTTCTTTATTTTTTGGAGAGAGACTGAGAGGGAAGGCAGAGAAGTAGAGGAGAGAGATATAGAGCCACCTATAACACTTCTACACTGCTCATGAAGCTTTCCTCCTGCAGGCAGAGACCAGGGGCTTGAACCCAGGTCCTTGTTCACTGTAATGTATGTGCTTAACCAGATGTTGCACTGCCCGGCTCCAGTTAAAAATATCTTTATGTAAACTTATTTGTATTTCTGAAATGTATTGAAAATGTAGTAATTTGGAATACTGCATGAATTCTACTTGAAATGCACTCTAAATTAACCTGAAACATGAGATTATAAAGGTTTCTGCTTAACCTAATAGATACTTCAAAATTATCTTTGTTTAAAATCTGAAATATGTGTGCTTTCAGGGAGGACTGTTAGACTGTTGGATGGAGGAAGTAAGAAATTAACTTCTAAATTAAACTAGACTAATTTTGTGGTGTTTTTTCAACTCTGGAGAAGCTTGTGGTATAAGTTTTTGATGCTGTGTAGTATATATGAACTATAATTGAACTTTGTAAACAATATTCTAAGTTTACTGCTTGTGACTTCCCCCTCCCACCTGCAGCAGGGGAATGAGATGTCAAACCCAGACCCTTGTACTTGATAATGTGTGCTTAACTAGATGTGCCACTGCCCTTCCCACCTAAAGCATAATTTGTCTAATTCACCCCTCCTCCAAGCATGTAAAATCTCTAAAAAGATAGAAAATCTGTTTGGATTTTTCCTTATAAATTTAGCCCTACTGACTAAAGTAATGACTAAAATATGCATAGATATATAGCAAACATCAGATGCACAAATGTTAAGAATACATTATTTTATTTTATGGTAGTTATCTTTGGGAGGAGGGTGAAGATACAGAACTTTGGAGGTGGGTATGGTGTGAAATTATACAGTGCAACTTTTTAATCTTGTAACAAAATATTAATAACAAATAACAATTTTTAAAAAGAAAGAAAAGTTAAAGCACCTATGTAACCAAAAAGTCAATAAAATTTTAAGTATTCAATAAAAATAAATAAGTCATTTTAAATGTTTAGTAAGTACAACTGCATATTTAATAACTGAATTGATGAAGCCTGTATTATTTCAAATTAAAACAATAAAGTCCTTCTCTTACTACAATCTGTGTCTCATTAATATGGACACATCTGAAATTCAATATAGAAGAGCATTTGAAATTATCCTCATATGTACTAGAGATACTTCCCGGAGCCTCCATTTTCATAGTAAGCTCTGTGTTTCAAGTTAGATTTTTCTATTTATTTGACATGGATTGATGATCCAGCATTAACAAAATTACAAGAGCTACTGTATCACAATATGATACACCATGAGTTGAGGTATCAATAATATTATGACTCACATCGATAATATGCTTGAATCCTAGAGAGTCACAAAAACACCCCCAAAATGACCCCCTTGATCACTATCTCCAATACGATTGTTTTCAATATATGCTAGGATCTATTCAGAATGATCTATGTGATGATTAAACAAATAAATCATTGGACAATTGATAACTAATACATTTAATTCAAACAATATTTTTTATATAGAAAGAGACAGAGAGGGAGAGTTGAAAATATTGAAAGGGACCACTGTACCAAAATGATTTTCAATGCCACTGAGGGCCAAGCTCAAAGCTGAGCTTGCACACATGGCAAAGTAGCACATTATCTAAGTCAATTGTTTTTCCCACTTACAAACAACATTAACAAATGTTTCATTGTGAATTTGGTACCTAATCCACTGTCTACTGAACTTATTGCTTAAGCCTCATCTTAAGTAGACTCAAGATCATCATGGAGTCTACATTATCTTGGGAGTCTACCTAAAATGAAATGTAAGTTACACATATCACAATTTAGATTCTTGGATTAATTGCAGTTTTTATCCCTTGAAATAAGAAGAATTAAATAACAAAGGTGAGCATGATGCATTTGACAATAATAATATTAGGAAATGTTATGAATATAATGATGTAGATATAAATATAAAAATCAAATTACATATAACTATATTTAACACATATGTATACATGAGGACATTTTAAAAATATGTTTTAAATGTAGTCCTTTGACTATGGTAATTTGAAGAATTAACGACCTTAATCCTTTAAAAAAAATGAAGAAAGCTGATTTAGTAGAAGTCCACTTTATGATTTCAGTGAACCGGTTGTGTTCTGATTAAAAAATAATGCTTGGAACTTCATATTGTCAACACAAGGGAAATTAGCATGTCCATATTTGAATTTAATGCATCATTTGGCATGCAGAACAATACTATAAATATGCTAGTACATGCCTACATAACAATTTGTGGTGTGAATCACATGTAATATTTTCTCAGAGTTGGTTATAAAACTCATTTGGAAACAAAAATTAACCAGATGACACTTTATTATGTGGTTGGACTGATGTAATACAAAATTTAATTACATAATATTTCACATACAGCTGTGACATAGCACATACTAGTTTCCAAGATTTGTCAACTAAGCAGAAATGGAGAGTTTTTGGGGGGATCTAAGTGGGTTGTAATCAAGAATATCTTCCAAAGCTGATTCTACTCTGGATAAATGAGAGTCTAGTTATATGTGAGGCTCTTAAATACTCTAATGCTGGCAGTCGGGCTGTAGCGCAGTGGGTTAAGTGCAGGTGGCGCAAAGCACAAGGACCAGCATAAAGATCCCGGTTCGAACCCCGGCTCCCCACCCGCAGGGGAGTAGCTTCACAGGCGGTGAAGCAGGTCTGCAGGTGTCTATCTTTCTCTCCTCCTCTCTATCTTCCCCTCCTCTCTCCATTTCTCTCGGTCCTATCCAACAACAACGACAACAACAATAATCACTACAACAATAAAACAACAAGGGCAACACAAGGGAATAAATAAATAAAATAAATATTAAAAAAAAAGAAAAGTAAAAAAAAATACTCTAATGCTGCTTTCACTAAATTCCTCTGAGAAGAGAAAAACTCTAGAAAATGTTTTAGAAGAAAGTAAAACAAGCAATATAAAACAAATAGTTCACCTGAATGACCTTAGAAAGCATCACAAAGTAGTTGGTGAGTTCTCCTTACTTTAATCTTCTTTGTGTTTGTAAAAGCTTCAGATTTTTGGTTTCTAATTGCTAACAAACAGTCGATAATAAAAATGTACTCATCAGCCAAACAGGATTTTAGTTCATTTTGTGGTTATATTGTCTGCCTTTTAAAAAATTAGATCTGAAATGTGCTCAGTGAAAATGCATTTAACACCTACAGAGAGAAGTTTAATTAGAATAAAGTGAATGAAATGCCAATGCCATCAATTCCACAAACATTTATTGAATGTTACTGTTTACCCAGCACTATGAAAGGAGATGGAGCAATATAGCAGGCCAGTTTTGGTTTATTTTCCTGGTACTTCCTTTCTTTTAAAATTACATGGTATTGTGGGAAACAATCTTATAGGCAAAAAAAAAAACAACAGTTTATCCTTTGGGATGGAAAGGAATTAGTCTGTACTCTCCTGAGTTCTTCAAGTCTGGACAATTAATCAAAAATGCATGAAGACAGACAAGAGGAAAATTTCTACAAAAGAAATATAATAAGAGCATACAAACTTCCTGTACACATGGAAAACAATTAGAAAGCCCAACTATCTCACTTAGGTAGTCTTAAATCTTATACAAAATTGCTCTCTGTAAAACTGAGGCAATAAAAGCTGAAACTATGCAAATTATATGAACCAACAAAAATAGAAGAAATAATCCTTGAAACACAGAAAATCCAAAGCAGAGGAGGAATAGCACAAAGAAACTGGGATAGGAGACAAGGACAATATAAAGGTATAGATCCTTCTTGTACAGGATTTAGTGCCCTTGTCCCAAAGACATAGGGCTACTGAAAACACAGGTAGCACTAATCTTTCCTACTTTCTAAGACCCATTTAGTCTTCTGGATAACATTCCCTTCATGCCTGGACCCCAGTACCTCCGGTGGACATGACCTGGTGGTATCCCACCTCAGTGTGCCATACCTGGACTTCCAGGATTCTGTTCTTTAGCATCTACCTTAAGAAGCCTGTTGGTTTCAGCAAACCTTCCCTTTAGATAGCCTGGTCACAGCCATCTCATGGCAGAACCTGGGAGTCCCTGAACCCACTCAAGTGCTCCAATTACAGCCAAGGAAATTGACACCATTATCAAAAACCTCTTGAACAATGAAATCCCAGGCACAAGTGGTTTTACAAATGAATTATGTAAAACCTTTAAGGAGGAGCTCATACCTACACTCCTCAAGCTCTACCAAGATACTGAAGAAACAGGACTACTCTCTAATATCTTCTACAAATTCAATGCCACCCTGATTATAAAAGCACTTGCCTAAATGGGCATAGATGTTAAGATAATCAGCAAAATTCTAGCCAGCCAGATACAACAGTAGATTGAGATTTTATGCCATGGCCAAGTAAGATCTATCCTATGAAAGCAAGGCTGGATCAATATTCATAAATCAATAAATATGATTCAATATTTGAACAAAAGAAAATCCAAAAACCACATGCTTATTTATATAGATGCAGAGAAAGCTTTTAACCAGATTCAGCATCCTTTCATGATTAAAACATTAAAAATATTGGGAATAGATGGGAAATTCCTCAAACTAGTTGAGTCCATATACAGCAACCCTACAATTAGCATCATACTCAATGGTAAGGAACTAGAAGCATGCCCACTCACATCAGGTATTAGTCAGGACTGCCCACTATCATTGCTACTATCCAACATAGTGCTGGAAGTCCTAGCCATAGCAATTAGGCAAGAGAAAACATTTAAAGAGATTAAGAGGGTCCAGTTGGTGGCTCATCTGGTTGAGCATACATGTTCCAAAGCAAAAGTATCTGGGTTCAAGCCCCTGATCCCCACCAGCAAGGAGAAAGCTTTGCAAGTAGTGAAGCAGTGTTTGAGGTGTCTCTGTCTCTCTCCCTCTCTATTTCCCCCTTTCCTCTCCATTTCTAAGTTTCTCTATCCAATAAACAAATAAAGATAATAAAAGTAAAAATGTCTGTTCAAAAAAAAGACATTAAAAAAATATAAAGATTAGAAAAGAAAGGATTCAGGTGGTAGCACAGTGGGTTAAGCGCACATAGTGTAAAGCACAAGGACCGACATGAGGATCCCTGTTCAATCTCCCAGCTCCCCATCTGCTGGGGAGTTACTTCACAAGCAGTGAAACAGGTCTGCAGGTGTATATCTTTCTCTCCCCCTCTCTTTTTTCCCCTCCTCTCTCCATTTCTCTCCATTTCTGTCTTATCTAACAATGACAACAATAATAACTACAACAACAATAAAAACATCAAGGGCAAAAAAAAAAAAAAGGAAGTAAATAAATATTAAAAAAAAAGATTAGAAGAGAAGTAGACCTGAAATGCAAAAAGGTAAGACTAGGATTACTTTGGATACCCACCAAATTACAGGTGAGTGCAAACACAAGTGTCTCATGGACACAGAGCCTTTCCACATTGGTTTCTGGATAAATTAGGAGACAGGGTGAATAATTTCCTCAGAAACCACAAAATACAAATAAGATTTATTCAGAAACTCACAGAGATGAAGAGTGTTGCCCTGTTGCCATGAGCATTGCTCATCTCTGGCTTGTGGTGGGACAGGGGATCAGGCCCCAGACTTTGGAACCTTGGGCTTCTTCTTCTAGCATTTGCCCTTCTTCCGTAGCCAGTCAACAGCATCAGGTTGAGCCTGATGTAAAGTTTTGAGACCTCCTTTGAATCTGGAGAGGTGGCAGTCGTTGACTATGTGGGGCATAGTCTGTCTGGAGCCGCAGGGGCAGTTTGGGTCGTCTCTGGCTCCCCAGCGATGGAACATAGCGGCGCACTGGCCATGGCCTGTTCGATAGCGACTGAGGAGGGCCCAATCATAACGTGCTAGGTCAAAGCCGGGTTGATGCTTGCAGGGGTCTGTGATGAGGTGTTTGTTCTTTACCTCAGCTGACTGCCAACTCTGTTTCCAAGAGTCTGGAACAGAGAAGTTCAGTGTAGGCATAGGGGACCAGATTGGGTGACAAGACGTCAAGCGTTGGACAGGGTGGGCGAAGATATCCGCGTATATTGGCAGGTCCGGTCGAGCGAAGACGTGGGAAATAAATTTAGATGATGCCGCATCCCGACGAATATCTGGTGGGGCGATGTTGCTAAGAACTGGCAGCCATGGAACCGGGGTGGAATGGATGGTTCCAGAAATTATCCTCATGGAGGAATATAATTTGGAATCGACCAAGTGGACATGGGGGCTACGGAACCATACTGGGGCACAGTATTCTGCAGTGGAATAGCATAATACCAGAGATGAAGATCGTAGTGTGGAAGCGCTCACGCCCCATGAGGAGCTGGCCAGTCTTGCAATGATGTTATTCCTCGTGCCCACCTTTGCTGCAGTTTTTATGAGATGTTTGTGAAATGACAGAGTGCGATCGAGAGTAACGCCAAGATAGACTGGCTGGGCTTCCTGCCGGATTCTCGCATCGCCAAGCTGCACATTAAGCTCACACGAGGCCGAGGCATGGTGTAGATGGAAAACAGATGATACCGTTTTTGCAGTGCTAGGAATTAGTCGCCATTTTTTACAGTAATCAGATATCAGAGACATGTCTTTCGTGAGTGTTTCCTCGAGGATGTCGAACTTGGATGCCTGAGTTGCACAGCAGATGTCATCGGCGTAGATGAACTTCCTTGAAGAAGTTTCTGGGAGGTCATTGATGTAAATATTAAATAGCGTAGGAGCCAGAACAGAGCCCTGGGGGAGGCCACTTGAGACAAGTCTCCATCTGCTAGACATGTCACCCAGATGTACCCGGAATCTTCTGTTTTGGAGAAGAATCGATATACTGTTGGCCACTCATGGAGGCAGGCATCTTGAGATCTTGACCAGGAGACCACGGTGCCAGACCGTGTCATAGGCTGCTGTGAGATCAACAAAGACAGCACCCGTCTTTAAATTCTTCTGGAATCCATTTTCAATGTAAGTTGAGAGGGCCAGGGCTTGTTCGCAGGTAGATCTTCCTGGGCGGAAACCAGCCTGGGCGGGTGATAGGAATTTCTCTGTAAGATGAGAAATATGTGACAGAAGCAGCCTCTCAAGGAGTTTGTAACACACGGAGAGGAGAGAAATTGGTCTATAGCTGGCAGCCAGTGTTGGGTCTTTCTTTGGTTTCAAAACCGCTATAATCTTCACAAGACACCAAACTTTGGGCATAGACTCAGATTCCAAGATGTGGGACAGGAATGAAGCGAGCCACTTCTTTGCCACGAGGCCCAGGTTAAGAATGAGTTCTGGGGTGATGTTATCATAGCCAGCAGCTGTTCCCAGTTTAACCTTGGGCTTGAAAGCCCCTTTGCATAACTATTATTCTATCTATCATTTACCTTGTTTTATGTTTTGGTCATGAGTGAGTGACTAAGCTAAAAAATACTTATAGTTAAAAAATGCTCAGGCATCCATAGTCTGCTAGGAATATAAATAACATATTAAGGTTCAGCCATTGTGCTTCACCTCAGGAATTCAGATAACTTCGAGACAATGTTAACCTTCTAAACTGTGAAATATTAAGTACCTTATTTAGACACAAGTCAATCCAGGAAAGTGGGATCAGTGGATTGAAATGTAGTGAAGGAGGGACCTCATAACACACTAAATATAATTGTTAAAGTTAGAAGAAACATTGTAGAAATGAACCAGGAAAAAGCCCAGATATAAGTCCTCAAAAGACAGAAGCACAGAAGAATGAGGACAACATCAAAACACAAATTGATGCAATAATTACATAAATGAGGAAAACTTTTGAAAGTAATATCATCCAAAATAGGGAAACAACAAATGAGACTTTTAAATAAAACATTTATTATCTCGAGGTAATTAGAGAATTGAAAGATAGTGGAGTCCATATATAGCAAACCTACAACTAATATCATACTCAGTGATGAAAAACTGGAAGCATTCCCTGTTAGATCAAGTACTAGATAGGGCTTGCCACTATAACCATTATGATTCAACATAGTATTAGATGTTCTTGCCATAGCAATCAGGCAAAAGCAAGGAATTAAAGAAATACAGATTAGAAGGGAAGAAGTCAAACCCTCACTATTTACAGATGACATGATAAGATACATAGAAATACCTAGAGAACTCAGAAGTGAAGCTCTTGGAAATTATCAGGCAATATAGAAACATATCAGGCTACAAATTTAACATACAAAAGTCAGTGGAAAAACTCTATGAAAACTGTAACTGAGAAGAAATTCATAAATCAATCCCTTTTACCATAGCGACAAAAACAACAAAATATCTAGGACTAAGCCTAACCAAAGAAGTAAAAGACTAGTATACTGAAAATGATGAGTGACTATTTTTATTATCTTTATTTATTTATTAGAGACAGCCAAAAGTTGAGAAGGTAAGCAGGGTAGAAGTTGTCTCTCTGTCTCTTTCTCTCTCTGTCTCCCCTTTTCTCTTGATTTCTGGCTGTCTATATCTAATAAAATAATAAAGATAACAAATTTATATAAAAAAAGATCTCTTCAACAAAGGGTGTTGGAATAATTGGGTTGAAACATGCAGAAGAATGAAACTGAACCACTATATTTCACCAAACACAAAAGTAAACTCTAAATGGATAAGGACTTGGATGAAGCTATCAAATACTTAGAGGAAAATATTGGCAGATCTCTGTTGTGTATAAAATTTAAAGACATCTTTAATGAAACAAATTCAATTACAAATAAGACTAAATCAAAAATAAACCAATGAGACTACATCAAATTAAAAAGCTTCTGCACAACAAAAGAAACCAGTACTCAAACAGCCCTCCGACAGAATGAGAAAAGATCTTTATATGCCATACATCAGACAAGAGGCTAGTAACCAAAATACATAAAGAGCTCACCAAACTCAGCAACAAAAAAACAAATGACCCCATCCAAAAATGGTGAGGGGATATGAACAGAATATTCACCATAAAAGAGACCCCAAAGGACAACCAACATATGAGAAAATATTCCAAGTCATTGATTGTCAGAGAAATGCAAATGAAGACAACAGTGAGATACCACTTCATTCCTGTGAGAATATCATATACAATAAGTGGTAGCAGCAACAAATGCTGAAGAGGTTGTGGGGACAAAGGAACTCTCATGCACTGCTGGTGGAATGTAAATTGATCCAACCCCTGTGGAGAGCAGTCTGGTGAACTCTCAGAAGGTTGAAAGTGGACCTACCCTAGGACCCTGAAAATCCTTTCCTAGTGATATATCCCAAAGAAACAAACATACCAGTCCAAAAAGACTTATATATCTCTATGTTCATAGCAGCACTGTTTGTAATAGACAAAACATGGAAGCAACCTAGATGTCCAACAACAGATGAGCAGCTGAGTAAGTTGTGGTATATATACACAATGAAATACAGCTCAGCTATTAAAAGTGGAGGCTTTACCTTTTTCACCTTATCTTGGATGGAGTTTGAATTACTGCTGTTAAGTGAGATACTCCAGAAAAAGAAGGATGAATATAGGATGATATCATTCATAGAGAGAAGTTGAAAATAAGAAAGGAAGCACAAAGAAAATCTTGACTGGAGTTGGTGTATTGCACAAAACTGAAAGACTCTGGAAGGAGATGGGTTATAGATCTTGGAACATGATGGCAGAGAAGGACCTAGAAGGGGTTAAATTGTTATATGGAAAACTGAGATATGTTACACATGCACAATCTATTGTATTTTACTATGGAATGTAATCCATTAATCCCTTAATAAGAAAAATTTTTAAAAAGAGAAGATAAAAACCTCCCTATCTTCAGATGATATGACTGCAAATATAGAAAACCTTAAAGAATACAGTAGAAAACTCCTGAAAATTATTGGATAATTTAGTAAATTTTTAGGCTAAAAAGTCTATATAAAAAACCAGTGGCATTCCTCTATGCAAACACTAAACTAGAATAGGTCATTTAGAAATCCACCCCATTTACTATAGCAACAGAAAGAATAAAATATTTAGGAGTAAAATTAGCAAAGGAAGCAAAGACTTATATAATGAATTTATGAGTCAGTCTTCAAGAAATATATCAGGTTGACAAGAAACCCATGGCTACTGTTATATGATAATATGTGATATATCTTTTTAAACAACCCAAGTGAAAAGAGGCTCTTGTATTAGAAGAATTAGCATAACCACACTTCTAGAGGCAGGGCTACAGAGCAGCAGCAGCTGTGTTTCTCTCCTTTCCTCTCCTCTACTGGGTCCACTAGGAATACCAAAGGAGACCACCTAGGACCACAACAAGAAAAGACTAGAACGACTTCAGGAACCCACCAAATCACCTGTGAGTGCAAACACCTGTGGCTCCTGGAAAGAGAGGAGCCTAGGGAGAGATTAAGTGTCTGTTAACAGTCCAGCAGTTTACCAGCTGAGACACCACCTTCAGTCTGTTTCACCAACAAAAAGAAGGGAGGAAAGGACTCCCTAAGACTCACCAAGTGCAACTGTGAGTCTCCATTGTTACTGCCCTCAGAATCTGCAGCAGCTGGGGGTATAGGGGCGGAAAGTGGGGAGGACCTGTGCTGACATCAGGGAACAGAGAACTAATCAGAAAACTCAGGAGAAGATCTATACCTCTGTGGCCTAGCAGTGGGGCTGTGAGAGTATGTTTGCATAGCCACTGAATTATCTCTGCCACACCTTGTTTTATCTCTTGGTCAGGAGTCAGTGTTTAAGCTAAGAAGCCTACTTATAGATTAAAAGTCCTCAGGCTCCCATAGCTTACAGGGAAGAAAAAGAACAAAACAAGCTTTTAAGCCACTGTGCTCCAGTCCAGGGATTAAATAATAGTGAAACAACTGTCAATTTTCATAACTGTGAACCCTTTAATTACCTTACTAGACACAAGTAAATCCAGACAAGAGTTATCAGTAATTTGAGAAGTACTGAGAGAAGGACCTCATAACATACTATATAAAATGGTCAAACCAACATGAGGAAATATTGGAGAAATGAACCAGGACAAGAGTCCAACTAAAAGATCCCCAAGGGTTGAAGCACAAAATAATGAAGTCAGCATCCAAACACTAATTAAGGAAATAATCACAGGAGTGAGTAAAGAGTTTGAAAGAATTGTCATCAGAAATGCAGAAACAACCAATGAGACTCTGAAAGAAAACACTAATTATCTCAGGGTTATTAGAGAGCTGAAAGCTGAACTAGCTAGGCTAAGAACACAACTAGCTGAACAAGCTAAAACAGTATCAGAACAGGGTAACAAAATAAATGAATTCCAGAAAACAGTAGAGGGGAGAGAGAGTAGAATAAATGAGGCTGAAGGCAACATTAGCAAGATCGAGGACAAATTAGAGACAACAAAAAAAGAATCAAGAGATCTCAAAAAGAGATTAAGAGATACTGAAAACAACAACAGAGACCTATGCGATGACTTCAAAGGAAATAATATACGCATTATTGTCTTACCAGAGGAAGAAAGGGAGGAGAAGAAAACATTCTTCAGGACATAATAGCTGAGAACTTCTCCAGTCTAGACAACATAAAAGACATAAAGGTTCAAGAAGCCCATTGAGTTCTAAACAGAATTAACCTAGACTTAAAGACACCAAGACACATCCTATTTAGAATAGAAAGGAATAAGGGTAAAGAAAAGATCCTGAAGGCTGCAAGAGAAAAACAAAGAGTCACCTACAGAAGAAAACCCATAAGATTAGCAGCGGACTTCTCCACACAAACACTACAGGTCGGAAGAGAATGGTAAGATATCTATCGAGTACTCAATGAGAAAGGCTATCAACCAAGACTACTGTATCCTGCTAGACTGTCATTCAGACTAGATGGAGGAATAAAAACTTTCTCAAACAAGCAACAGTTGAATGAATCAACTACCATCAAGCCTATCCTGAAAGAAGTTCTGAAAGGTCTCCTATAAACAGTCAGACCATCATAAATATGGCATATATAAGCACACTCTAAAAATCTAGAAGAATGGTGTTAAAATACTTCAATTTTTGATATCAATAAATGTCAGTGGTCTGAATTAACCTATGAAAAGCCACAGAGTAGGAAGATGGATCAGAAAGCACAACTCTATAATATGCTATCTACAGGAAACCCACCTAACTCAACAAGACAAACACAGACTCAACATGAAAGGATGGAAAACTATCATAATAGTCAATGGCCCACAAAAAAGGGCAGGAGCAGCTATTCTCACATCTGACATGATAGACTTTAAAATCAATAAAATTAAAAAAGATAGGATGGACATTACTTAATCCTCAGAAGATCACTTAATCAAGAGGACTTAACAATTATTAACATCTATGCACCCTATAAGAAATCATCTAAATACATCAAACATCTACTGAAAGAGCTACAGCAATATATTAACAGCAACACAGTCATAGTAGGGGACTTAAACACCCCACTCTCTCAACATGACAGGTCATCCGGGCAGAAAATCAATAAAGAAATGAGGAAGCTAAATGTGGAGATAGATAAACTAGAATCATTGAACATTTTCAGAGTCATTCACCCCAAGAAACTGGAATACATATTGCCAAAACTATCTTGAGAAGAAAGAACAGAACTAGAGGAATCATACTCACTGATCTCAAATTGTATTATGGGGCCATTGTCATCAAAACTGCTTGGTACTGAAACATGAATAGACACACTGACCAGTGGAATAGAACTGAGAGAATTAAAGTAAGCCCCCACACCTATGGATATCTAATCTTTGACAAAGATGCTCAGACTATTAAATGGGGAGCACGGAATCTCTTCAAAAAATGGTGTTGGAAAAAATGGGTAGAAACATGAGAAGAGTGAAACTGAACCACTATATTTCACCAAACACAAAAGTAAATTCCAAGTGCATCAGGGACTTGGATGTTAGACCTGAAACTATTAGATATGTAGAGGGAAATATTGGCAGAACTCCGCATAAATTTCAAAGACATTTTCAATGAAACGAATCCAATTACAAAGAAGACTAAGACAAGTATAAACCTATGGGACTACATCAAATTAAAAAGTTTCTGCATAGTAAAAGAAACCGCTACCTAAACCAAGAGACCCCTCAAAGAATGGGAGAAGATCTTTGCATGCCATACATAAGACAAGAGGCTAATAGCCAAAATATATAAAGAGCTTGCTAAACCCAACCACAAGAAAACGAATAACCCCATCCAAAAATGGGGAGAAGTCATGGACAGAATATTCACCTCAGAAGAGATCGAAAAGGCCAAGAAATACATGAAAATATGCTCCAAGTCTCTGAGTGTCAGTGAAATGCAAATAAAGACAACAATGAGATAACACTTCACTCCTGTGAGAATGTCATACATCAGAAAAGGTAGAAGCAGCAAATGCTGGAGAGGTTGTGGGGTCAAAGTAACCCTCCTTCACTGCTGGTGGGAATGTAAATGGGTCTGTTCTCTGTAGAGAACACTCTGGAGAACTCTCAGAAGGCTAGAAATGCACCTACCCTATGATCCTGCAATTCCTCTCTTGTGGATATATCCTAAGGAACCCAACACACCCATCCGAAAAGATCTGTATACATATATGTTCTTAGCAACACAATTTGTAATAGCCAAAACCTGGAAGCAACCCAGGTGTCCAACAATAGATGAGTGGATGACCAAGTTGTGGTATACAGACACAATGGAATACTATTCAGCTATAAGAAATGGTGACTTCACCAGTTTCATCCCATCTTGGATGGAGCTTGAAAAAAATCATGTTAAGTGAAATAAGTCAGAAACAGAAGGATGAATATGGGATGATCTCCCTCTCAGACAGAAGTTATAAAACAAGATCAGAAGAGAAAACACAAGAAGAACCTGAACTGGAGTTGGTGTATTGCACCAATGTAAAGATTCTGGGATGGTTGGGGGGGGGGGTGAGAATACAGGTTCTAAAAGCATGACAGAGGACAGGGAGTTGTACTGTTATATGGAAAAATGGGAAATGTTATACATATACAAACTATTGTATTTACTGTTGAATGTAAACCATTAATTCCCAAGTAAAGAAATTAAAAATACATACATAAATTAATTAAAAAAGCAAAAAAATTAGCATATTTGAAGTGGCCATCCTACTTAGAGCCACACATAGATTTATGACATCCTCTTCAAGGTAACACTGTATTTCTTTAAAGAAATACAACAAAATACACTATTATTTTCTTGAACCAGAAAGGCCATAGGATAGCTAACGCAATCTTGAGGATAATGGACACGACTGGAAACATCACATTTCTTGACTTCCAGTTATACTATAGAGCTACTGTAATTAAATCCATCTGGTACTGGAGCCAAAATAGAAACACAGACCTGTAGAATGGTCTTATATGTCTATAAATATGCCCTCACACCTACGAACAACTCACTTTTGACAAGTGGGGGGGAAAGGAAAGTGTTTTCAACAAGTAATGCTGGAAAATTGAATCAAAACATACAAATGAATGAAACTGGACCACCACATATAAAGATGTACCAACTTCAAGTGGATCAGAGGTACGGACAGTAGACTAAAACCATCAAAATACATATAAGAAAATGGAATACTTCATTCCCTATGCTTCAAAAAGTTCTTCAAATATTCAAATCCAATATTTGAAAACAAAAACAATAATAATTGAATGGCACTATATCAAATTCAAAAGCTTCTGCACAGAACACCTAGTAGAAATACAACCTATAGTGTGAGAGAAGACCTTTACAGAAAACACTTTAGATAAAGGATAACCAAAACACAGAAATAGCTAAGTACAGTTAGCACCAAAACCAAAAATAAACAAAAAACAATAACAACAACAAAAAACCATCAGAAAATCAGGTGAGGATACGGACAGAACTTCATTGAGGAAGATATCCAGAGGGCTAACAGACACATGGGAAAGTGCTCAATGGGATTGATTATCAGAGAAATTCCAATAAAGACAATAATGAAATACTACTTGACCTATGAGAATGTCATACCTTACAAAAGATATTAACAAACAATGTTGAAGAGGATATGGGCGAAAAGGGACACTTCTTTATTTTTAGTGGGAATATAAATTGGTTCAACTCTTGTGGAAAAAGGTCTGGAGATTTCTTAGTACACTAGAAGTGCATCTACCCTTTGACCTAGATATTTCCTTCCTGGGGATTTACCCAAAGGAAACAAAAATTCTTATCAGAAGCCATCTGTGTACATTTATATTCACAGCAGCACAATTTTCAATGGTCAAAACTTGGAAGAAACAAAGATATCCAACAGTAGATAAATGACTAAAAAAATTATGATATATATTCACAATTGAATACAATGCAGCTGTTAAAACTGTGAAGTCATCATCTTTGAATCATCTTGGATAGAACTTGAAAACATCATGTAAGTTGAGATAAGCCAAAAAGAGAAGGACAAGTACTAAATGATCTTACATATAGGTAGAACTTAATAAATTATAGGGATATGGAGAGAGAACACAATGTAAAACTTGGACTGGGCATGATGAGTTGTATCAAAGAAAAAGAATCTTAGGAAGGGAGGGGTTGAAGAGAATCTTGGGATCCTGGTGACTGATAATGTGTAAAAGTACCTAACTTGTGGGTGAGCATGTTCTGCAGAGAACTTTCACAGGGAGATGAGAAATTGTACACATGTGCCAATGACTGCACTGTAAATCATTAACCCCGATAAAAATGATAAAATAAAATATTTAAAAAATATATCAATAGTAAGCTAACATAAAATCAATAATAATAAATTGAAGTCTTTATTTGCCCTCTTTCTACTGCCAGACTGCAATCTCTTTAAGCAGAGCTCAACTCGTACATTTGGGTGTAGCTAATTACAAACACCATGCTTTGTATAATCAAAGTGCTAAAGTGAAGAAAGAAGTTAATTGAGATATCCCATCTACAGAAGTTATCTCCTGGATTTATAAAATCTCAAAATTCCAAAGGAAATCTGAAGTTCTTTACCTTTAGGGGCACACAATCACTTTGTTCATGTTTTATTCATATTTGCAAATCTCACTATAGGAAATGCCTACTAGGATAAAAAAAAAACCCTGACTTTTGTATGTTTCTAAAATATCTCATTATCACAGGTACTAACAGCTAAATTTCATATTTTTCACAAAATTTCAAATACAAACCTACCCATCAAGAAATTACATTGCACTGCAATCCACTATTTGATTTACCTCGTACAGTTTACTGGTGACTTTTAGGCAAATTGGCAAGCCAGATAATTTATTAACTTACTAAGTATCTCTCTGGATTGAGCTCATTTGAACAAACACATTTATATTTATCATGGATACTTGAACTAAAATTTCATGTAGAATAAGGAGCTAAGTTATATATACATTTATGGTGTGCAAGGCAAGAGAAATTATAGGGGGAAATCTTCACAAGCAGTGAAGTAGTAATACAAATGTCTTTCTTTTTCTTAAAAAAAAAGTTTTATTTATAAAAAGGAAACACTGACTAAACCATAGGAAAAGAGGGGTACAACTCCACACAGTTGCGACCACCAGAACTCTGTATCCCATCCCTGATAGCTTTCTTATTCTTGAACCCTCTGGGTGTATGGACCCAAGATCATTGTGGGATGCAGAAGGTGGAAGGTCTGGCTTCTGTAATTGCTTCCCCACTGAACATGGGCATTGACAGGCTGATCCATACTCTCAGCCTGTCTCTCTTTCCTTAGTGGGGAAGGACTCTGGGGAAGCGGAGCTCCAGGTCACATTGGTGGGGTTGTCTGTCCAGGGAAGTCAGGTTGGCATCATGCTAGCATCTGAATCCTGGTGGTTGAAAACAGTTAACATACAAAGCCAAACAAATTGATAACCAATCATGGACCTAATGGCAGGAATAGTGCAGATGAGGCATTGGGCGGGGGGGGGGGGGGGGAGGGGAGGGGGGGTCCCTCCATTTTGTAAATAGCTAGTAGGCATATTTTAGTTATTCCAAAGGGCCTGTGGCTATACTAGCTTTTTTTTTTTTTCTTTTTCTTTTTTTTCCTGAGCCTGACATCTGATATGCAGGTGGATACAAGTTATTGTTTGGGGAGATGATGTCATGGCTGGAAAAAGGACCAGAAAGCTGGATCAGGGAAGAGAGTAGTAGCTCCCTTATATGGGAAAACTGTATACATATTGTTGACTATAAACCCCATCAGTTTGATGTGATCTGGGCTCCTTATTCAGTTTAGGAGCCTATGTGACCTCTGTAGCCCTGTAGATCTGAGCTCACATTCTGTGGTCATGAGCAGGACCGTTCCAAGCTGCCCCAATTTCAGGGCCCATCTTCCTCAGGTGTAGCATAAAACAAGTGCCTTTCTTTCTCTCTCTATCTCCCCCTTCCCTTATGGTTTCTATTGCTATCCAATAAATAAAATATATTTTAAAAAAGATATTCCCAAATTAGCAATAATTCAGTGCTTATTTCTAGTTAATCAGGTAGTCTCTTTAAAGAAGGAACTAGAAGAAACGGGAATCTATCTGGATGGGATATCTAGAAATAGAAGGAGTGAGATGGTAATATTCCAGAATGAGAAAACAACTGATCACATTATGCCTATGTGTTTTCTGGATATGTTTCCCATTTTTCCGTTTGTGTGAATGTGTGTGTGTGTGTGTGTGTGTTTGTGTGCGCGCGTGCACTCGCATGCCTTCTAGATAGAGAAACAGGTATTGAAAAATGCAGACAAGTGTCAAGTGTCTCAGATCAGAGGTGGATTTTTGTTTTTTGTTTTTTCTACTTAAATATACATACATATATTCTTTTGGCCTAGTAACACTACAATGTATGCATGTCATACTCAAAATGTTCTACTAAGAGGTTATGTTTCAGGAGTTGGCAAAAGAGCTCACCTAGTGTCCTCTCTGCTAATGAACTCGGTCCTTGCTTGAGCCGAACCCTATGGTACTGGGAGAAGTTTGGTGCTATGTCTTTCTCCTCAGTCTCTATTTCTTTCTGAACAAGATTTTTCTGATCAGTAAAGCTTTTATGAACACACACACACACACACACACACACACACACACCACATACAGAGAGAGAGAGACACACACACACACACAGAGAAGGAGATAAAGGAGGAGGAGGAGAAGAAGAAGAAGGAAACCAAGAGGTAAGTAATAGGTTAAATTTCAATTAAAACAGAAACATTGTGCCTGGGAGTATAAAATATACAATATTTTATGTTCAATACTTAGCACAAAAACTTATAGATGGATCTTTTGTGAAGTTACTGCTTAATTTCTGCTTTAAGCATATATATATATATATATATCAATACTTTGTTCTTTATTTCATCAGTGAAACCATTTTGGCTCAAGAAAGCAGAATGGAAAATAAAATTATTTTACATTTACATTTAATATTTATTTATTCCATTACTTATTTATTATGCTGAAGTCAAACAAAGAACTGCTTCTTCAGAAAAGCCAACCGTCAGCTTGTCTATGAAGAGAATTTTGTTTTATTACCTTTTAAATATGCAGTCAGAGAATGAAATCCTTTAATTTAAACTTAACTCCACCTTCTCTAAAGAGCATAAGACCTTTACATAGGTGGAAATGGAAGGTGTCTTTGACCATATAAAATAGAATAAAATAAAAGAAAAGAATTTTTAAAAGAATCATACTAAAATAGAATATATTACTTATGCAGCTCATGTTAGAATGAACAAAATTACATCATTGGCTCTTGTTTCTTTTCTGCTTTCTGTTTCTCTCTATAAAAATAGAAAGCATTAATGTTTTAAACAAACCTAGAGATAATATAGCCCAACTGCCCCCAAATCATTTATGGCTTAGAAAACTGGCATGCATGAAAGCAAAAGAAGGTTGAATAAAGACTAGAAAACATCTGTTCAATTTTCACTGCAACATCCTATCAATTCTCTCCCTGCCTCTCTTCCCCTCTCTGTTTAATATTGGATAGAGACAGAGACAAAATGAGGGGAGGTGGAGGTAGAGAGGGAGAGAGAGATACCTGCAGCCCTGCTTCACCACTCATGAAGTTTTCCCCCTGCAGGTGAGCTTAAACCCAGGTCCTTTTGCACTGTAATGTGTGCGCTTAACCAGGTGCATCACAATCTGCCCTCCCACCCTTTTCTGATAATGTCAACCTAAAGCAGTAAACTTCGAGTAATGATAAAATTAATATGTATATTTAATTGTATGCATATATGCTTTATTGTAATTATAGTACTTTTTCTCCAGGCAGCCATAAGAATTCAATGATCTTACCTCCCATATCAACTTGACACATTGGGAAAGGCCTACAATATACATAGTGAGAAAAAAGGTGTATTTTTTTTCTTTTTTCTTTTTTTTTTTTTTTACCAGAGTACTGCTAAACTCCAGTTTATGATAGTCTTAGAAATTGACCTTGGGATTTCTGATGTCTCGGTCATGAGGATCTTTTCCTATAACCCCTATGCTGTTGTCCCAGCCTTACTTAACCTTTTTGAAGAGGCTAATCCTACAATATGGCAAAGACATTGTGCTTCCAGAGATTATATCCATGATTTGCAATTACATGATTAGTTTCTACCTAAATATTTCAGGAAACTATGACACTATCTAACACTGAAGGTACATGGGAAATGAGGACAAATTTTTAATTTTTTGTTATTTATAATGTAAATATAGCCCAACTGCCCCCAAATCATTTATGGCTTAGAAAACTGGCATGCATGAAAGCAAAAGAAGGTTGAATAAAGACTGGAAAACATATATTCAACAATATGTTTGTTTGTTTGTTTGTTTTGTGGTTAATTTAGTGAGAAAGAGATACTAGAAAAACTGTTTTATGCAATGCTGGGGACTGAACTCAGATTCTCACACATTTAAAGCAGCCACTCTATCACTGAGCTGTACTGGCTAGTTCCTAAGTTCCTTCCTGTGAATTTGAAAAAGAATCTCTGAATGTTATGTTATAGATATTAAAAGGGCAAGTTTATTGAAAGAAAAGATTAAAAAGGACAGAAAAAGTCAGTGAGCAGTTAGAACCATTTTTAGTTGAAGTGTTGCTTAGTCTTTGTGCTCTGGGGCTTTTATGTGATTAGGAAGAGTTTTGGGGAAGAAGTGGGAGTCTCTTTTGAAATGCTGATCTTTTTACCCTCTAGCTATTTCCACTGGGATCCTGAGTCTGTGAGTGTTTTTGGGATTGCTTTTAGGATGTGAAGTATGGATTGGAGGTCTTCAAGTCTCTGGACCATCATTCTATGTCTACAGTAGAGATTTTGCAAATGTTTTCAGTGTCTGTCCTTTTGATCTTGTAACTAGACCAGTGTTGAAAAACAGGATGTTGGTAGGGCAAAATGGATTTTTGACATTTCTTCAGCTTTCCTGTCAGCCTTTACCCACTCAGCCATTTGCAAAAAGGGGAGGGGGTGAGGGGGGTTTAACTGAACTTCTCAAAGGACCATACACATATTTTTAACTTTGGTGATTTTTTGTTTTTAATAACATGAAAACACTACACTTGCCTACACTTCCCATCTCCTAGTAATCCTGTCTTTGAAGCACCTCCCTGGATACTCCAACAGTATTTTATACTTTCAAAATAAATCCTATCACGGGCTGTTGAAGAACCAGAATAAAATTCAACTTTCTTTTTCCTTCTTATTTCTGTTGCTACACAAACTGTGTAACTAAAGCCTTTTTAATTTGCACAGGAATTAGCTGCTCTGGATTATAAATGGATTAGAGGAGAAGTATGGCAACAGTAACAAGAATAACAATGCATTCCATTAATCAGGATACTATCTGTAAAACTAGCTAGGATAGGAATAACGAAGTGCCATATACTGGGTGCTTTACACTATGGGAATGTATTGTCTCAGTTGTAGAGGCTCAATGTGCAAAATTAAGGAGTCTATGAGTTACTTCCTTCTAAGAGTTGCAATTTTGTTACATGTCTCTCACCTAGCTTTTGTTCATTTTCTGGTGATATTTAGTATTTTTTGGCTCTCAGATGTATTACTCAACAGTTGTCTTCATCACATATCACTTCAAATTTACCTCATATAAAGTTACCAAACAGTTTATAAGGCGCCACCCTAAAATATTATTTTAGCTCTCTTCCCTCTCTAAAGACCCTATTTCTGTATAAAATTGTACTGTTTGTTAATAACTAGATGCTGGAAATTTAAAACTGTAATTTTAGAATAACACAGTTAAACCACCCAAACTACCATCATAGTCATTATCATCATCATCACTGCCATCATCATTGCTAACAATATCATACTAATACATATTAACTTTCTCATTGTAGCTAAGACTTTCTGAACATCTAAGAAATAACATTCTAATTAATACGTCAAGTAATATGAAATAAATGTATTTATGTATCTATTTATTTTTCATTTTATTGAGTGACTAATAGTTTACAGTGCAGTTGTTGACACATGGGTACAATCTTTCATCTCTACCATTAAAGTTCTCTGCAGAAGACTCTTACCCACAACTTACATACTTGTCCATCATTATGAGATAAGACCTCAAGGCATGTGAGACATTTAATAAACCTCAAACTCTGAGAGTAATATTAGGAAGATAATTTTTTATTATCTTTATTTATTTATTGGATAGAGACAGCCAGAAATCGAAATGGAAGAGGGGGGGATAGAGAGGGAGAGAGGGAGAGAGATACCTGCAGCCCTGCTTCACCATTCTGTGAAGCTTTCCCCCTTCAGGTGGGGACCAGACGCTCCAACCCAGGTTCTTGCACACTGTAATGTGTATGCTTAACCAGGTGCGCCACTGCCTGGCCCCCAATAATTTAATTTTTTAAACAAGTTAACAAATAGTGGGCAAGTATTCAAGAATCTGATTATGTGCACACATTACAATGCATAATGACCAAGGTTCCAGTTCCTGGTCTCCACCTGTAGGGGGAAGCTTCATGAGCAGTGAAGCAGTGCTTCAAGTGTCTTTCCTTCTCTCTCTCCCTTTTTGTTTTCCCTCTGTCTCTATACAATATAAAAATAAAATAAAATAAAGTATAGCAAAAAAGTTAACAACTTACCCAAAATAGGTAACTGGCAAGGGGAAATATTTGCAAATATTGTTAGTGAGTTTATCCATTATGGGGCATTTGACAATTTCTAAAGATGGCTGTTTATGTCCCAGAAGATATGCTACTGGCATCTATTGGGTACAGACCAGGGACACTGATAAATTTCCTAAACTGCACAGGATGGCCTTTTCCCACAACAATAAATTATTAAATCCACAATGTCAATAGTGTCAAATTTGAGAAATATTTTAAGAAAACAATCCAGGCTTTAAGAAAAGTCAGTCTAACCTAAGACTATGTTCTCAAATACTAAAGGGACAAAAATGGGCAGATTTAATAGTGAGTGGATTCTTACTTGGGTAGAAACTAGATTTAGGAGTTTGTTGAAAACAGGTCGGAACAGTGGCTTTAAAGATAGAAACAGAGGGGAGTATGGCAGTAGCACACAGCGGGTTAAGCGCACATGGCACAAAGCACAGGGGCAGGCTTAAAAATCCAGGTTGGAGCCCCCTTCCCAGCTCCCCACCTGCAGGGGAGTGGCTTCACAGGCTGTGAAGCAGGTCTGCAGGTATCTGTCTTTCTCGCCCCCCTTCCCTCCTCTCTCCATGTTTCTCTGTCCTATGTAACAAGGACGACATCAATAACGACAATAACTACAACAGCAATGAAAAACAAGGGCAACAAAAGGGAAAATAAATAAATAAATATTTTTTAAAAAGATAGAAACAGAGGCCTTCTTTTCCTTTAAAACACATGGACCTATTTTCATCATAACTCTGTTTTTTAAAGTGTATAGTCTTATTTCAGTGCAGAAACAAGTGATTACTAGATTAAAAAATATAAATTATATGAGCCAGAAAATAAAGACAACTCACTTAGCTATCCCTAAGATAGTCACTGGGCACATTACAAGCCTTTTAATTGCTAATTCTGACTTAACTGTTTAGATTTCAAGCAGAGTAGATTTTTCCCCTTTTTTAAAATATTAGTGATTTAATATTGATTTATAAAATTATAAGATAACAAGGTTATCAAAATTCTCTGTCACCATTCACTTCTTTGGAAACTACATTAGTTCTCACAACATCACTGATTCACTGACATGGTTGGCTATCATTTCTATTATCTATCTATATTTTTATATATTTTCCCATTAAAACATATTTTATTTATTTATTAGTGAGAAAGATAGGAGGAGAGAAAAAAAACAGATACCATTCTGGTATATGTGCTGTTGGGAACTGAACTCAAGACCTCATGCTTGAAACTCTGAAGCTTTATCCACTGCACCATCATATTTACCCATTTATTCTATAGTCCTGCCTTCAGCAGAGTAGACTTTAGAATTTGTGGTGGCTAGGGAGGTGGATTACAAGATAAAGTGTAAGACCTGAATGTGTGAGGCATGTTACTATACACAAGGACCTGGGTTTCAGCCCTAGGTCACCACCTGCAGGGGTGGTGAACAGTGAAGCAGTGCTGCAGGTATCTCTCTGTCTCTCTTCCTCGATATCTCCTCTTTCCTCTCAATTTCTGACTGTCTCTATCCAATAAAAAATAATAATTAAGATACAAATATGTGAGGCCATTACCACTACCTGTGCTTGAGTGGAACAATGCTTTGCCTCCTCCCCAATAAAATAGACAAGCAAATAAATAAATACATAGTTTAAAAATAATTTATGTGTTATTATTAATTTTTTAAGTAACACTAGTGGCTGGGCAATGGTGCATCCATTATCATGTTCAAACCCAGGTTCAAACCCCTGGTCCCTACCTGCAGATGGGAAGCTTCAATGAGTGCTGCAGACGTCTCTTTTTCACTCTTGCTATCTGTCTGCCACTTCCATATTTATCAAAAAATAGGAAAAAGAAAAAAAAATAAAGGCCACCGGGAGTGGTGGATTCATTCTTTAGGCACCTATTCCCCAATAACAATAACCTTGGTAGCAATTAAAAAAATTAACATTAACAGCATTTGTTGCCTATGTGAAATCATTGTTTTGAGTAACTTCATAAGCAAGAAATATTTCTGTCCAATAAAATGTCTTTGTTATTACATTGTATCCATTTTATTACTGTTCCATCTTTATTTATTTTATTGTAAGTAATTTATTTATTATTAAAATGTTTGTCTTTCATTACTTCCCTATCAGAATACATTTCTGGAATCCAGGTGAATAGTACAAATATTATAAAAATTATTCTTGATTCTGTTGTCAATTTTTTTCTGAAGTATTGCATTTACATTTACTTGTCATGATGGACATGACACTTTTTGTGTGTTTTATTTTCTTTACCAAAACAGAAGAGGATATTTAAAAGGAAAAGGTGTACTGCATATTTAGTTTTCTTGGAAATTTTTTTTTCTGATTTTGAAATGTCAGTCAATTTTTTCTATGTTAGTCACTGTACTTTCATATCTTTAATTTATGTCCCATATTTGCTGTTTGTATAAAAGAATATCTATGTGGATTTTTATACACCCAGTAATATTACATAGCTTAATATTTATGGTCCACTTTAATAATTTGAGTTTGATATCAATTTGCTGTTTCTTTTATCATCTATGTTCTTTCATTAGAAATATAATGCAGAGTATTGAGCATATGTAGTTTAATTTTTCCACCTTCTGAAACTTCTCTTCGCTAAAAATGGAATAAATATGGATAAGATTATTGTTTGCCCAAGTGACAGAGATAAGTGAAGAGGGAAAAGAACAAACTAACTTTTTTGACAAAGTTCCATGAATGTTGAGTGTTGCTGTGGTATCTCTCCACTCTTTAAAATTAGTTGATTAGTTAATAACTTACTAATAAAACCATATAGTCCTGGGCTTATACTTGAGTGAAGTTTTGCTAATGTTTCAATTCCTCATGTGTAGTGGGTTTTTCCAGGTTGATAATAATGCTGATGTTGTCAAAATATATTAAGAGATGTGTCTTATTTTCTTTTGTAAAATTAGGTGAGTATATAAAGTCATTAAGGGAAGCGAAGTAAGGCACAGGAGAGGAAGTACATGTATCCAGGTATCCATAAGTTAAGGGCAACTATGAACATAGGTATACACAAATCTTTTTGGATGGGTGTGTTGTATTTTTTCTCTGATTTAAAGTCTGATACCTAATCCTGCTAGATTTCTATATTGTAACCTTGAAAACACAGAATAACAGAAGGCCAGATGTTTACTGTGACTACTCCCACGAGATTTTTCTTTTTTAAAAAAATTTTATTTATTTATTTATTTATTTATTTATTTAAGAAAGGATAAATTAACAAAGCCATAGGGTAGGAGAGGTACAACTCCACACATTTCCCACCACCCAATCTCCATATCACACCCCCACCCCTGATAGCTTTCCCACTCTCTATCCCTCTGGGAGCATGGACCCAGGGTCATTGTGAGTTGCAGAAGGTGGAAAGTCTGGCTTCTGTAATTGCTTCCCCACTGAACATGGAAGTTGACTGGTCGGTCCATACTCCCAGTCTGCCTCTCTCTTTCCCTAGTAGGGTGGGTCTCTGGGGAAGCGGAGCTCCAGGACACATTGGTGGGGTCTTCAGTCCAGGGAAGCCTTCTAAGCATCCTGTCAATGTGTATTTTTCATTACATGTTCTTGTTTGGTTGACACAAAACAGTATTTCCTCACTGAGTTCTAACATTTAGACAGATAATGTGTTATCCCATTCCACTGAAATATTCTTTCTGGAGGCTTTTGTTTTTATGCTATAGTTTGTACTGTTGGTAACACTCCAAGTTCTATAGTAAAAATTGAGGCCATTCTGATATTCCGAGAATATTACATTTGTCTTCATATTGATGTGAAGTTCTATTTCTCATACTCCTCACTTTATCTTAATTTATTCTATATGAATTCATCTGTTCTCACTTATAACTCCACTGGTGACTTACATTGTCTTAAAATGGATATGTAGAGGCTATAACCAGGGTCATCCCATTTTCTAGAATGAATTATCTAACTTCTTGCTTTGGACTTCATAAAGTATGCTTTCTAAATTTTGTGATTAGGTGGATAATGAGAAAATAATGTCATAGTGTACAAATTAGATCATTAATTTTTTTTTCAACTGACCCACTGTCTTTCTATCTCATATTCACATTTCAACTAGTGTGATGAAGAAGAGAACTTTCTGATTAAATATTCTACACAGCAAGCTTCTTTCTCTAATGAAGAGGAAAAGTCAGTGGGATAAGAAGCAATAGTATCTTGGGAATGTAGACTGAAGGGAAAAACTGAGAGATGCCAACTGTTTCATAAAAGAAATAGTGTGTGTGTGTGTGTGTGTGTGTGTGTGTGTGTGTGTGTGTGTGTGTGTGTGTGTGTGTGTGTGTGTGTAAAGAATTCCCTGTGCTCACATCTTCTTCAATCCACCTCTAATTTCAGCTCCTTGGGGTTTCTTCAGGGCAAATGATCTGACATCTGACATCATTCTGTCTGTGATGCCTTTATAAATCATCTACTTTTCCCAGGCAGTTTGCAAAACTTGTTCTTATTCTTGGCTTTTAATAGTTTATTAATTATGTGCCTTGCTGTAGTTCTGTTTGGGTTTAGGAATTTGTAAGTTCTCTCTGCTTCCTGAATATCTGCATCCTGATCACATAAAAAAGTTCTGCTACTATTTCTTTGAATATGGGTTGCTGTCCCCTTCTTTCCTTCATCATTTTGTGAGACCTACTATCATTCTGATATTTGCTTTGCTGATGGAGTCTTCAATCTCTCAAAGAGTTACTTTTAAATCTTTTTTCTCTTTCTACTTTGAAACTAAACAATGTGCCACCTGTCTTCTGTTGCTGATAGTTTCTCTTTTGCATTAGTAAAACTACTTCCTTTCATTACCATTTGAAACTTGAATGCCTTTAAAGTGTCCTTAATACTCTATCACTCTTTTTTCATGTTTTCCATTTTCCTATTAAGTATGTCTTTGAGCACACAGATTTATTAATCAATTTCTTCATATTAAATCAAGAGCTTTGTATTTCTTCAAATTTGCAGGCAATATATTTTCTAAATTCTTTCTCTGATAGCTCCTTTCATCTGCATTATTAAATATCTAGTCATCATGATTTTCCAGAATAAATATTTTCTCCATCTATTTTGGGTTCTGTTAATGGTCAGCAGGTGGCATTAAGTTTCTGCTTTCTATGTTAGTTTAGGGGAAGAGGAGGAGTTTTTAAATAGTGATGTCGAATTAAGTTCTCTGATATTCTTTGAAATAAGTCCTAGTGGGGGTAGATAGGGGATCCAGGTCTCATTCTACTCTCTCCACACTATTTCTTGAAAGTAGAAATTCTTTTGTGAATTTAAAGTTATGTTTCCTTCTTTTTTTAAAAAATTATTTGCTATTAATAATTTGTTACAACAAAGTAATGTTTCTTGTCTACAGGGCAGAGTTTGTTCATCTGTCCTACATTAGTTATTTTATTTTAAATATTAAAGAGAGAAATAGAGAGGGCTAGAGATCACTCTCACATATGAAGTGAGGTGTCAGGAATTGATTTCAAGATCTCATGAATGCAATTCATGATGCCATTCAGCCGTAATCCTTGCCACTATCCTACATTAATTCTGGTTATTTCTACTAAAACAGCTTTATTACATTGTATTATAATATCAGAATAAACACAGATAAATATTTTTTAATTTATGGGGTTTCATTTATCTAGGTCAACTTTTTTTTTTTGCCTCCAGGGTTATCACTGGTTTGGTACCTGCACTATAAATCCACTGCTCCTGGAATCCATTTTTTTTCTCCTTTTTTGCTGCCCTTGTTGTTTATCCTTGTTATTAATATTATTGTTGTTATTGTTATTGGATAGGACGCAGAGAAATCGAGAGAAGGGGGGAAGACAGAGGGGGAGAGAAAGACACCTGCAGACCTGCTTCACCACTTGTGAAGTGACTCCCCCTGTAGGTGGGGAGCTGGCAGCTCCAACCAGGATCCTTGAGCAGATGCTGTGCTTTACACCATATGCACTTAGCCCTCTGTGCTACCACCTGCCCCCCAACTTTTTTTTTCAGCTAGAGCTTGAGAATGACATGGGGTAGGGGAGCATGAATAGCACAGAACCCAAGCTTGTAGTGCTATAATATTCCAGTATTATATTCTGGGGGCTGGAACTTGGATCATATGCATAATAAAGCAGCTGCCCTACCAGTTGACCTATCTTGCCAGCCCTTGGGTAAAGTTTCTGAGTGTACCCAGCCCAATAAAATAAAACACTATTTTCCTAGTTATTTGCTCATTGAACAAGTTATTATTTCCCTCAGTAGATTTAAAAGATTATTGAAAGGAGGGAATTGACATCTTTGTCATAATAGAATAAAACAGAACAAATTCAGATAGGCGTTAAGCTAGTAAGATTGTGTTGGAATCTGCTATTTATAGAAAATGACATCAGAACACAGCAGGCTGTGGGTACCAATCCTCATGCAGTTAAAATGTACATATAACTTTTTTTTAAAAAAAAATACATCATTGGGAAATACTCGAGGCCTCGTGAAAGTGGATACCACAGAGTATCATTCCAGCCTCAATTATTTCTTTGATTTATTATTTATTTTATTTATTTAGAGAGAAGAAAAGAGAAGAAAAGAAAAGAAAAGAAAAGAAAAGGATCCAGAGAGGAGAGACACAGCGGTACCACTTTCCCCTCTAGAAGTATTCTGGTGTTATTTATGCTGCTTCCATATGGTGCTGCAGCTTGAACCCAGTACCTTGTGCATAGTAAGGTGTACACTCTACCAGGTAAGCTATCTCTTGCCCCCCTCCTTAAATTTTTGACATGCCCAAAACCCTGCTATTGACTTTACTGATTACATAAACAGTTTATTTACAGAATGCCTATATATGTGTTGTATACTGTCTTAACAAAGTAAGCTAGAGGAAAATGCTATTAATAAAAGAATAACAGAGAAAAAGCACATTTAAAGTACCATACTTATTTTAAAAAGATAAACTATAAGAAGTGTATTCATGCATCTCAAAGCAGTGTGACATTCATGAACCAAATATCTTCCCTAATAAAAATCTAAAGAGAAATACAAATTAAATCATATTCATTCTGTTCCCAATGGATTAGTTTTATACCTTTTAAGGGACAAATTGTCTGGCAAGATAAAAATAAGCTTTTATTTTTATTTTATTTTATGAGAAAGATAGGAAGAGAGAGAAAGAACCAGATATCATTCTGGCACATGTGTTGCTGGGGATCGAACTTGGGACCTCATGCTTGAGAGTCCAAAGCTTTACCACTGTGCCACCTCCCGGACCATTTTATTTTTATTTTTAAAAAGATGTTGTTATATAAATAATCTTGTGTCTGATATTCTTTTCTAATCCAACATAATCTGTCTATTCAATTTGAATCATATCAGCTATTTCAGATAGCAGTTAATTATGCAGTTAACTTTCAGATAATATCTTCACATCACATTCTGCCTGACTTCCAAATCTGTATATAGCTCTCTACCAATTTATAGTCCACCAGCATGGCACTGAATCTTCAGATTGAATATTTTCAAAACTCACCTTTTTAATGCTTTCTACCTATAATAATATGTTGTATTCTAGGCTCTTGTCATTTGCCATTTAGACTTTAGTTATTGTCTCCTGTTTCTGGCATATAAAGTTATATGTTCACACCTTAAAAATTGCTTGCAGTAGTGTTAGAGTTAATTTAAGAAATATTTAATTCGAACTCAAATTCCAATAATGAGGTCAAGAAGACCTCAACAAGGGACAGGTGGTGGATCACCTGGTTGAATGCACATGTTACAATGCTCAAGTACCCAGATTAAGCCCCCAGTGCCTACCTGCAGGAAGAAAGCTTTGTGAGCGCTGAAGCAGTGTTGCAAGTGTCTTTCTGTGTCTATCACTCTCAGTTTCTGGCTGTCTTTATCCAATAAATAAAGATTAAAAAATTAAAAAAGATCTCAACTTCTGAACTGAAGTGCCAAAGAAGTTGTGTAAGGGGAAAAAATGGAAAAATAAAGCCATCTGAGTAAATATATTAGTAGAAGTAGACAGTCAGCAGGTGGGGTAGATATTTTTCTGAAATTAAATTGCCAAATCCTGTTGTCAATATTATGTCTCAGTATCCGTGTTTATTTGTAAAGAACTACTGGCATAGAAGGTAAGGTGCATAACAAGGAATTTCTTTCATTACCTCTTTTCATCTTATATTTTGTAATCCTTAATTTAGGTAGTTCTCCCTATTAGAACATGAGCTCCCTGCAACTGGAGATATTATTTTACTATTTGCTACATCAATTACAGTACTTATGCTAACATCCGTGCTAGGAAAATGCTAGCTAAATTAACATATAAAAAATTATCATCATGTAACAACAATAAAGTCACCTAAGTAACATACTGTTGAAATGATTACTGGAAAGCATCCCAGAAGGTTCTGCTGACATAATGTACTGACTGAGATAAATTAAGATAATACCAGCCCACATCCATGTCTCCACATTTCTTTGCCACAACTCACATAACAACTTCCTAAGAGGCACTCAGTAAACCTTTAATGACTTTGGAGATGCATTCCCAAAGAAGTGATGCTGTGAGAATGATTTCATGCTCAATTCCACTCACTTCTGACAGGGGCTTTCACTATTCCTTCTAACAATGGGCACTCCAAACAGCAGCCAAGTAAGACAGCAATTGCAGAGAGATTCCTCTCCCTGCTGATGATGGAATGGTTTTTAGAATGAAGTTTATTGATCCTTGGTAAGTGAATGTTGGAATTGTGAATTCTCACTCCATGATATTGACATTTAAAGTCCATTCTAAAGGACATTGGGCTTACCTCACTAGAAGCTGACTCTACTGAAAAAAATTGAGGCTTCCTCATCCTCTAGTGATGTATTCCTGGAAAAACTTTTTTTTTCCCCCTCCCAAGGTATATGCTAATTTTACATGAAGTCTATAGTTACCTATCTCTGAGGGAAGGCGATCCATTAGAAAGGGGATATGTAAAAGATTTCTGCTTTGAAAAATCTTAGTGTAACTTGCATTTCATACACTCAGCTGTATTAAAAGTCAGAAAGTTTTATTACTGCTAATTAAATTTTCAAAATGCAAACAGTAATGAGATCCAGGATCAAAAGTTTTCATGTTTCAGAGTAACCTATAAAGTTACCATGAAATTATTCATGGGAGTCCGGTGGTAGCGCAGCGGGTTAAGCAAAGTGGCACAAAGCGCAAGGAACAGCATAAGAATCCCTGTCCCAGCCCCAGCTCCCCACCTACAGGGATGTCGCTTCACAAACTGTGAAGCATGTTTGCAGGTGTCTATCTGTCTCTCCCCCTCTCTGTCTTCCGCTCCTCTCTCCATTTCTGTCTTATCCAACAATGACAACATCATCAACAACAACAACTGCAACAATAAAGAAACATCAGGGCAACAAAAGGGAATAAATAAATACTAAAAAAAGAAATAAATTACCATTCATGATAGGGTACTTGAATTCCTGTCTATACATTCCTTTGTGTGATCACCATTAGACTCTACCATCTACTGGAGGTACTGTTACTACTCTCAACAAGCTTATACATGATTTTAGGGAAAATGTCCTAGTTGTTATGAATACTTAAGTTGTGGGGACATAGCAATCAGTAAGTGACAGGAAAGATCACATATGCTATGCAAGTTATCTAGCTGAGATTTAACTGGTTTTTATTGAATGTCTATAATGTGGTAGGCACAGAATTGATACAACTCTATATTTCTTAATTTAACTTCCACAATTTTAGAAATATCTAATACTAATACCATTATAAAAGTGATGAAATTTAAGGACAGATGTTTAAGTAGTCTGCATAAAGCCACACATATGAAGTATCAAAGGATTAGAACAGCTTTCTGATTTCAATCTGAATGCCACTTTATATGCTCTTAGCATGTGACTCATTCTGTGCTTACTTGATAGAATTTAACATACCATACTCAGATTGTTCCTCATAATAACTGTGCATTGTCTTTCTTCCAAACATTTTGTTATTTAACTTTAAACATATTCAATATATCTCTTTATCTTTTGGAGATATATTTTCCCACTACTAAAACAAAATATAGCAAATTGCCTTGTTTTGCAAACAAAAGTCTTATTACAATACAATCTTACACTTTCAGTTATTTACTATCTATTTTTATTTGCTGCTACAAATGTTGTGTATTTACATTTGAGAATTATAAATCTAAAATATTTACTAGACTCTTTCCAGAGCTGAGGATTCTAGATCTAAATGTGGCCCTAGTGTTTTGAGTTAGCTTACCAGTGTGACATTTTGTGTTTGATTTTACCAATAAAGAGAATGAGATAAAGGGTCAGAGAAAGACACATATCTATACTTCTCAGATTTAGATGTATAAAATTTTGATTTAAGGACCCTATAAGATCTCTACACTAACCTGTATTTGAAAACTATATTTTCTTTAGGAGTCTTTTCTGTAGATAAAGGATAGATTTTATAGCAGTAAGAGAAAAAATTTCTGGGGATGACATTAAGATGTTTTCCAGAGTAATGATATAATGTTATATATTATATATTATTGACCACAAGTATAAGAAGCATCATCTTGAAGAACATGTCTGTCTCTTCTCTAAATTAGAATATATTTCCTATTATGTTTGGGATGCCAGTTATAAAAAGGCCTGACTGATAAATAGCTCCTTGCTACCCACTTATAGGTGACACTGTGTTAATTGAACAAATTTTAATATTGCACTAAAGAATCACTTTACACTGAAACATGCTTACATCATCCTCCTTTCTCTGATTATAATGTGAATAGTAACATTCATAATTTTTATAATATGAGAAACTAAACTAAATTCTAATAAATCTAATCACTGAAGCTTAGTCAACAATATATTATGCTTACTAGCTGTAGTTTTAAATCCCAATGTTTTATATTTTATTGATATGGTTATGATTTTCAAATAATCCTATTCTACATATTATCACAAAGCATGGTAATATTTAATGTAAAATTCTAGCTCTGTAATATGTACAAGAATAGATTAAATTTCCAGATGTCTTAACAACTGCCATGGAAAAATTCATTAACTTTAAAAGGATACCATAACCACAGTAAAGAGAAAATTCTGTAAGTTTACTTCTCAGTTGCATATGCTGCATATGTACATCTATTGTTCTGTATTCTTTAGTTTGATTAAAAAAAACACATATGTTTCCCATATGATTGGGGAAGGAAATTATTGCACAGGAAATGGGAGTGGTAACAATTGTGAAGGATGGGCTTGGGAAAAAAATCTTAATATAATTCTTTCTAGAGTCTCTAGGGGTGAATAGAATCATTTTTTTTTTCAGAAATTATGCACAATCCTTGGCTAATGGTTCCCCTATTTAGTCTTCAAAGTTTGGAACATAGCATCTTCCATTCTTGTTTTGTAGTGATATGATATAATATGTTATGATATGGGGAGGGGAAGAAAAAGAGAAATAGAGAACTCTGCTCTGGAATATAAAGTATCTAGTATCTATTGTCCAGAGGCCTCGTACTTGCAAGTCCTATACTCTACTACTAAGCCAACTCTCTGCTGCTCTGATTACTCACTGCTTTTTAAATTTTAAAAAAGATTTATTTGTGTGTGGAGGAGATAGCATAATGATTATGCACACAGATTCTCATGGCTGAAGCTACAAGGTCTCAGGTTCAGTTTCAATCCCCAACACTGCCATAAATCAGAGTTGTGGATTAGGATGTACTTGTGGATTATAATAAACCTGTGGATTAGTATATTATTTATTCTGAAGATGTTCATAATTCTTTTTTTAATTTTAAATAATATTGTATTTATTTATTGTTTATTAAACAGAGACAGAGAAATAGATCATATAACCCAGTTTACTTAGAAAAAATTTCATGTATTAAATATTAAGTATTTAAATGTTTATATATATATATATATATGAATTGACACAAAACCTTATTTTTTTAACTTTTTCATTGAATGTGTCATGACATTTGTTGTTAAAAAGAACCAAATCATAAGCTAATGTAAAATGGTCACACTGTAAGCCATTAAGATGTAACTAATGCATTTCGTAGTAATATCTATTAATGGTTAAAGGCAGAAACAGTCTTAAAAAATCCTAAACAATCCTCATAAAATGGTAGGGTGGAAGGTAGAATTTTTTACTGTGATTTAAGTGACATGAAACTTAGGAATGAAGGGATCATACACATTCAAAATGGAAAATGTTAAATCCTATGCTTTAAATTTAGCTTTAATGAAAGCTGGTTCTTTGGGACTTCAACATAACAAGGATATATGTGTACTGAGTTCACTTTCTTTGTATGTACTCAAGTCCTAATAACTAGGAGGAAAGAAGTGTAGGTTGGTAAAAGGGCAATTCTAGGGGAGGGAAGGAGGAAAGTCATACAGTTACTTAGGCTGAGCTGTGAAATCATCATGTAGGTCAGATAAAGCAACAAGATCTACATAGTCATTCTTCCAGTAAATGAAAGGGTAAGTTCTTGGAATTTTTGTCTGATAGACATGGTGCCATAATCAAGATGAATTGGGATGTAATTCAAGCTTTTAGAAAATGTAATGCCTCTTTTTTTTTTTTTTAAATTTTTTATTTAAGAAAGGATTAGTGAACAAAAGCATAAGGTAGGAGGGGTACAACTCCACACAATTCCCACCACCCAATCCCCATAACCCACCCCCTCCCATGGTAGCTTTCCCATTCTCTATCCCTCTGGGAGCATGGACCCAGGGTCGTTGAGGGTTGCAGAAGGTAGAAGGTCTGGCTTCTGTAATTGCTTCCCCGCTGAACATGGGCGTTGACTGGTCGGTCCATACCCCCAGTCTGCCTCTCTCTTTCCCTAGTAGGGTGTGTCTCTGGGGAAGCTGAGCTCCAGGACACATTGGTGGGGTCTTCAATCCAGGGAAGCCTAGCCAGCATCCTGGTGGCATCTGGAAGCTGGTGATTGAAAAGAGAGTTAACATATGAAGCCAAACAATTTGTTGAGCAATCATGGATCCCAATGATTGCTTGGAATAGTGGAGAGGAAGTGTTAGGGAGGTACTCACTGAAAACTCTAGTGTAATCCTGCTTTCAGGTATATATTTTGCAGTAGTTTATGGATACGTGTGCACATAAGCTCTCTCTCACAGAAACTGGTGTATATCTAGGTTATGGGACTTTGTTAGAAAGTGAACTACCTGAGATGAAATTAGAGTGTACTATTAAAGGAAAGGTCTCACCCGAGTAATGAAGCTGAAGGGTTGTCATTCCACACGTGAAGTCTCTGGATACAGTCTGAGGTGAAGCATGTTGAGGTGGCAATCGTTGCTTTGGTTAGGTTGTGATCGGCGGATGCAATATTAGTTGGTTTGGATTGGGGGATGCATACGGGAAAGTGGGCCCTATCCAAGGGTGCCAGGACTGGGGGAAGTAGGGGCTCTATAGTGAAGATGTGAGGTTCCTGCTGTCTTAGGGTTCAAAAAGACAATCAATAGTTAATATTATTATCACATTATTTGTTAATTGGGTTAACTTTGAAAAGTCCCTTTGTTATGGTTTGCTGTACAGTACCCAGTATCTTGTATATAGCTGTGCTATTGGAAGCTTCTAATCTACTTGGTCTAGGCTTTTGAGAGAGTCCGCATATCAAATACATAGCCTATATATTAAAAAGATTCAGTTTGTCTTTTGAGAAACTTTGAGACATACAATTGATTTCCCCCTCTCATATTAATTAACTACTGATTTATATGTCTACATTTTGCTAGGAGTGTACATAAACACCATTCCCACCACCAAAGGACTGTGACCCATCCCTCCCGCCCACTCCCACCCGCCACTGGCCCAGGAAGCTACATGTCTACCCCTCACCACTGGGTTTTTACTTTGGTGCCCTACTTACAATTTGATCAGGTCCTGCTTTTAGTTTCCCTTTCAGATCTTCTAAGTCAGCTTCTGTTGATGAGTGGGATCATCCCATACTCATCTTTATCTTTCTGACTTAGTTCACTTAACATAATTCCTTCTAGCTCTGTCCAAGATGGGTCAGAGAAGGTGGGTTCATTGTTCTTGATAGCTGCATAGTATTCCATTGTGTATATATACCACAGCTTTCTCAGCCACTCATCTGTTGTTGGGCACCTGGGTTGCTTCCAGGTGTTAACTATTATGAATTGTGCTGCTATGAACATAGGAGTACACACCTCTTTTTGGTTGGGTGTTATGGAGTCCTTGGGGTATAACCCCAGGAGAGGAATTATTGGGTCATATGGAAGGTCCATGTCTAGCCTTCTGAGAGTTTTCCAGACTGCTCTCCACAGAGGCTGTACCAATTTACATTCCCACCAGCAATGTAAAAGGGTTCCTCTGTCCCCACATCCTCTCCAGCATTTGTTGCTGCTGTCCTTTTTGATGTATGCCATTCTTACAGGAGTGAGGTGGTATCTTAGTGTTGTCTTAATTTGCATTTCTCTGCTTCTGCACATCCAAAGAAACTATTAAACAAACAGAGAGACCCCTCACAGAATGGGAGAAGATCTTCACATGCCAAACATCAGACAAGAAACTAATCACCAAAATATATAAAGAGCTCAGCAAACTTAGCCGCAAAAAAGCAAATGACCCCATCCAAAAATGGGCAGAGGAAATAAACAAACATTCACCACAGAGGAGATCCAAAAGGCTAACAAACATATGAAAAACTGCTCTAGGTCACTGATTGTCAGAGAAATGTAATGCCTCTTAAGAACCAGGTGGATACTTTAACGTAAATGGCAACTTTATTCTATTCAGTTCTTTTCTGAAAGATCCCACCAAAACCTCCTATTGCTAACTAAATTCATGGCATATTATAGGGTGTGGTTTTGCAATACCAATTTTTAAATTCATTACTCTCAATTGTAACAATGCTACCCTCCTTTTTTTTTTTTTTTTTTTTTAGGATTCTCCATTTCTTTTGCTTTTTGTTCCTTAGAATGGACCTGTAAGCTATTGGTTAGAGCTAGTTTTTGCCTGGAATGTTAACTCATGAGCTAGACTGCCTAGATTCAAATTCCATTTCTGCCACCAAGTGGCAGTGAGACACTGCCAAGTTACTTAATCCAGTTTTCTGTTGTTTCATCATAAGTTGCTAAAATAAAAGAAACAAAAAAAACTTTCATTAATCATTTAGGATTTTTATTTCTGATAAGGAATTAAAGAGTTTTTGCATGTAAGACAGAAAAGTACCAGCAGTATAAATTCAAAGCATAATTAATTTGAGACTCAAAATCAATGCTTATGCTTGAGGGCATTTGTCCTCAAGTCAGTTTCATTTTTCCCAACATTATTTCTTCTTAACACATTATGAAATATCTGTCAGAATGTGATACTACTGTTTTTTTTTATATTTTTATTTTATTTATTCCCTTTTGTTGCCCTTGTTTTTTTTTTTATTGTTGTAGTTACTATTGTTGTTGTCATCGTTATTGGATAGGACAGAGAGAAACGGAGAGAGGAGGGGAAGACAGAGAGGAGGAGAGAAAGATAGACACCTGCAGACCTGCTTCACCGCCTGTGAAACGACTCCCCTGCAGGTGGGGAGCCAGGGTTCGAACCGAGATCCTTATGCCGGGTCCTTGTGCTTTGCACCACCTGCGCTTAACCCGCTGCGCTACAGCCCGACTCCCGATACTACTGTTTTATACTATGTATCTTCAAGTCTACCCCCTTTATTAGAGAAACCCCATAGTGGTGGATAACTCAGTTATTTTTGACTTGTAAAGTGGGGGAGGGGTCACAAGTTCAGAAAACAGAAACCAAATGAGGAAATGAATTAATCAATGCATTTACCAACTTGTGTGGTTATATATGGTTATGTAGGAATACATATATTTAAAAATTTTCAGTTAAGATGTTGCTTTTATATAGTTACCTATTATAATGACTCTATATCTCTCTACATAAAGGTTAATAAAATACTTAAGAACATAAAATATTAGTTGGAAATACATAGGAACTATAGTCACGCAAAACAAAAGTAAAATAAACTCAGAATAGAGCATTTAAAGAGATAGACTTACAAACTAGAGTTCCTTTTGAACTTACACTACATCTGTTTGAAAATTGATATTTTTCTATGGCCATACCACCCTGAACGCATCCAATCTCATCTGAAAATTCATATTAAGTATATAAAGGACTCGACACCTTGAAGGCACCTATTATATTGGTATTGCCAAAGGTTCTAAAATGAGGCTACCCACAGAAGCACATTATAGATTCTCAGGAATAAACAATCCTGCCTAGACAGAAACACATTATTATTCTGTTTTTTAAACAAAAGTATTGAAGCAATTTAATGCCTTCCAGATAAGCTCAGCTTTCATATATTGTTACCTAAGGCCAGGGTGAATATCTGTGGGAAAGCAACTGTGAGAAACAGATAGGGCTATTTGCTCTCTAAGTGTCTTTGGGTATATGAAATGCCAGTTCTACAGACAGATTATCCAAAGTCAGTGGAAGGATTACTGCTGTGCTTATGCTCTTTACCTTTACATTAAAATAGTCAGAGCTATTTTTTTTTCTTTTTTATTGAAGAAAGGATTAATTAACAAGACCATAGGGTAGGAGGGGTACAACTCCACACAATTCCCACCACCCAATCTCCATATCACACCCCTCCCCTGATAGCTTACCCATTCTCTATCCCTGTGGGAGCATGGACCCAGGGTCATTGTGGGTTGCAGAAGGTAGAAGGTCTGGCTTCTGTAATTGCTTCCCCGCTGGACATGGGCGTTGACTGGTTGGTCTATACTCCCAGTCTGCCTCTCTCTTTCCCTAGTAGGGTGTGTCTCTGGGGAAGCTGAGCTCCAGGACACATTGGTGGAAGCGGAGCTCCAGGACACACCAGTCCAGGGAAGCCTGGCCGGCATCCTGATGACATCTGGAATCTGGTGACTGAAAAGAGAGTTAACATACGAAGCCAACTAAATTGTTGAGCAATCATGGACCCAAAGCTTGGAATAGTGGAGAGGAAGTGTTAGGGGGATACTCACTGCAAACTCTAGTGTACTTCTGCTTTCAGGTATATATTTTGCAGTAGTTTACGGATACGTGTGAACATATGCTCTCTCTCACAGAAACTGGTGTATATGTAGGTTTTAGAACTTTGTCAGAAAGTGAACCACCTGAGATGGAATTAGAGAATACTATGAAAGAAAAGGTCTCACCCGAGTAATGAAGCTGAAGGGTTGTCATTCCACACGTGAAGTCTCTGGACATGGTCTGAAGTGAAGCATGTTGAGGTGGCAATTGTTGTGTTGGTTAGGTTGTGATCGGCAGATGCAATATTATTTGATATTTTAATAAGTTTTGAATGTGTTCCCTTACTCCAAGAAGACAATCAGCTTCTGATTTTATTCTAAGTCATTCATTTGCCACTGATATGACATCAAATAAAAAATGTATCCTCAAAGATAAAATCATCATACAAGAAGAGGATATGCGTGTAATACGAGTGAAGTCATGTTAACTAATCTCTATGTATATTGTACTTAATCCATAAAAAGACTCTATGAGTTAGATATTATTATTATTACATCATATTATAGAAGAGGCTTTTGAAACTTGAAATGATAAATGAATTTCCAAAGCAATTAAGAGGAAGGAAATAGATTTAAATTTAGATCTTTCTTACTCCTAAGTCCTGCTCTTTTCATTGAATTTTATTGCCTGTCAAAATGTAAATTAAGGGACATGGCGGTGGGAAATTGGGCTGAAAACTGAGCTACATGGGCTGAACAACTTTATGTGAATATAGATGGAAAGGGTATTTGATAAGTGAAAAAAATTACACATTATTACCTTTACTTCAGTGTGATTTGGGGGAATAAAATTACAACAAACTTGCATTTGAGATATATGTATACTCATCTCACTTTTATCAATTCTTAGCCATATAAATTTAAGGTATCCACTGATACTCATAGAGTTGATTCTCCAGAAGTTGCTCTTGTGACAATGTTTTGGATTTTATGTTAGAAATAATCCTAGCGGGGCTGGGTGGTAGTGCACCTGGTTGAGCACAGGTTACATTGTGCAAGGACCTGAGTTCCAGGCCCTGGCCCCCACCTGTAGAGGGAAAGCTTCACAAGCAGTGAAGTAGGGCTACAGGTGTCTCTCTGTCTTTCTCCCTCTCTATCACTCCCTTCCCTCTCAATTTCTGGCTGTCTCTATCCAAATAAATAAATAAAGACAATTGAAAAAGAATAATAATAATAATAAAGAAATAATCCTACCAACCAGGGAAGTGGCTTGGTAGGTATAGTATAGAACTTGTGTAAGTGGGAACCAGGAGGTAGCGCAGCACGTTAAGCTAGCACATGGCGTGAAACACAGAGACCTGCTGAAGGATCCCGGTTCGAGCCCCAGGCTCCCCACCTGCAGGAAGTTGGCATCACAAGCGGTGAAGCAGGTCTGCAGGTGTCTATCTTTCTCTCCCCCTCTCTATCTTCCTTCCCTCTCTTGATTTCTCTCTGTTCTATCGAACAACGACGACAGCAATAATAATAACAAGGGCAACAAAAGGGGAAAAAATAAAAATAAAATCTTTAAAATAAAAAAAGAACATGTAATTAAAGTCTGGGGACTTTTTCCTGTTCCCACATAGGCCAGGAACAGAGTGAAGCTTGGATTTCTCTCCCTTTGTGATAAAATAAATAAATTAAAAATTACAGAAACTATACCAATAAAATTTAGATATATGCAGGAAAGAAAATGCATTCAATACACTGAATATCAATGAACTAGTCATTATTGTAGGGAAAGGAAATCCAGTCCCGCTGAATAATTTTGGTGATGTGTAAAGAACATGTGTCAGAGACCAGCAGTCCACCAGAGAGTGATAAAATCAGGGTATTTATCCCACCAGCACTGGCCCACCAATGGGCAAGAATTATGCTAGAGCCATCATCTCCCATCATTCCTGCCCTTGCAAGTACAGGAAAAACTGTTGCATTTGCCAGAAAATAATTCTTGGCCAATTGTCACAGGTTTTGGCTGAGAGATAGCACCAAAGATAAGGCATTGAATTCTCAGGCATGAGTTTTTAAGTGTGATGCTGAGTGTTTCATCATTTCACATGCCAGATTGATAGTCTCCTCTCTCTCTCTCTCTCTCCCTCTCTCTCTTTCTCTCTCTCTCTCTCCCTCTCTCTGTCTTTCTCTCTCTCTCTTTCTCTTTCTCCTTACCCTTCATAAATATATGAAAATTAAAAAATCATTCAATTTTCAAATACAATATTTTTTTAAATGTCACTAGTTGTTGGGGGAGATCTAGAACAACCCAATGTAAATCATACAATAACTAGTACTAGAAATAAGAAAAAAAAAAAAAAAGGAAGATCCAAGATGACTGCCTTGCAGCTTTGGGATTGCACTTTATGAAACTGTGGCAACAAAAGTTATAGCAATGCAGACTGCACTAATTAACATACAGAAATTGTCCTCAGAGCACATAAAGTCCAAAGGCAGAGGGACAGAAGCACACAGAATCTAGAAGACAATAGAAAGGTATGATCCATCCAGCTCTCACAGTTTTGATGCCTGTGGACTAAGGACAAAAGATTATTGAAAACATAGGTAGCCCTTTGGACTTTATACAAAACTAAGTCAAAGATATAGCTGGAGTTCTTCCTGACACCAGAATTACCTGAGCACTGAACCTACACAATTCCTGTAGTGCTTCCTGCCTACAAACTCTTTCTCTCACTCATGAGCGATGCAGTACTACTCAGCTGTTAATAATGATAAAGTCATCTCCTTTGTCTCATCTTGAATGAAACTTGAAAGAATCATATTGAGATTAGCCAAAAAGAGGACTAATACATGATAGTCACACTTATATAGGTGGAACTTTAACAAAGACAAAAAGGGAAACGAAAAAGTGAAACTAGACTGGGTGTTTCAACAATGAAAAGACTGTGGGGTTAGGGTGGAGGGACTGGAAAGGGAGCTGGGATCCTGTTGCATGATGATGGAAAAGGACCTAAACTTGGGGTGAGAGTATTCTACAGACATTTACTATGGGGGCATTAGAAATTGTTACCAGTGTTCCAACAACTATACTGTGAACTATTTCTTTTCATAATTTTTATTTATAAAAAGGAAACACTGACAAAAACCATAGGTTAAGAGGGGTACAACTCCACACAATTCCCACTGCCAGAATTCTGTATCCCATCCCCTCCCCTGATACTTTTCCTATTCTTTAACCCCCTGGGAGTAGGGACCAAGGGACATTATGGGGTGCAGAAGGTGGAAGGTCTGGCTTCTGTAATTGCTTCCCCAGTGAACATGGGCATTGATGGGTCAATCCATACTCCCAGCCTGTCTCTCTCTTTCCCTGGTGGGGTGGGGCTCTGGGGAAGTGGGATGGCAGGGCACTTGAAACATTCCTATTGTAAACGTTTAACACCTCAATAAAATGATAATAAAATAAATACATAGATAGGTATAAAAATGATAAGAGCTAAGGACTTATTAAAGGGCCATTGATAGATCTGTAATAGTCATAGTCAACTTTCCTGTGGCCACTGGCTGCAGAGACCTGGGTGGTCCCTGGGGTCCTAGGGGGGCTTTGGTGATGGGGGTGATGTGCATGGAGAGAAAGAAAGGAAACATAGGACCAATCAGCTCTGGGAGAAGCCTCCTAGGATGACTAATTTATTGGGGGTTACAAGTGGGCAGATATACCTAAGTTCAGAGAGAAGGTAGAGGTAATCATTAAGTCATACATACGAAGAGTTAAATCTTGACCTGGGAAGTTACCATAGAGGATCCAGTCATGAGCTTACAATACATAGGTAAGCCTTTTTCTCTAAGGGTGGATTAAAAGCACCTCTGGGCAGAGGGGGGAATGGGGCAGTTAAACAGAGAACCTCTGGGCAGGGGGGAAGGGGGCAGTTCAAGCAAAGCCAGGACATTTGCGGTGGGTTACAGGTCGGCCATACATAGTGATTTATGACCTTGTTCAAAAGGGATGGGGAAGCATGTATCGAAAAGTTCCCAGTCTAAAAAAAAAACCATCATCAGAAGTTCACAAGGTCAGGAGGAACCAGCCTACTGTCCCCCCTAGAAAAGGAGGGACCTTGGGGTCAATCCACTCAGACTCTCATGGAAATAATGGCTTGGACTTCCCAAACAGTGGGCCCTTTCCCCACACTTTCCTATACAAAAATATGGATAAACTTCTTGTTATGTAACAGTGGCAGTATTGAATATAAACTATATGAATACCAAAGTCTTTTGAAAGAGTATCTTTGAGAAAATGTTATTCATTGTTATTTCTGGTCTCTACTAAACTACACTAAGTAGCTTCCTACTAAGAAGATAAAATCTAACATTATCCATTCCATCTATCTTTATTAAACTAATGAGAGATATTTGCAAGAGCTTGTTTTTCAAGTCACATCAATTTTTCAACTGAAGAAAAGATTTTTATTTTATTTTTTTCTCCTTTAGGTGATTGTTATTAGCAACTTTATTTTATTTTATATTTTCAGTTTCAAGGACTTATTGCATATGTGATTTCATTATTCTTGGGCCACTTTTTCATTCAAAGAGATAGAGAATGGAAGAGATACCACAGAACCAAAGCTTCCCTAGTTCTGTGACACTGTTTATGGTCCAGGGACTGGAACCTGAGGCACTTATGTTGCAAAGCATGTATTACATCTACTGAACTATCTCTCACATCTTTAAGAAATTGCTTGATAGGGTGTTCTGAAGGAAGAATATCTCATTCATTTTTTATGTATCCCTTTGTGTTGGGGTGATTCATGAATATTTGATAACTAAATGAATAAAATCTAAAAGCTTTACATAGCAGACTAAATTTCTTTTAAGTATAGTATTCTAGGTTTATGATTTTGATAATATTTGATTATTATTGTTGATTCTCCCCTCTCATTTGGAGAACTACTTCATAGGAACAATTAAAATAAACATCTCTTCTCATAGCACATCCACTTAAAAAACCAACCAACCAACCGGGAGTCGGGCTGTAGCACAGTGGGTTAAGCGCAGGTGGCACAAAGCACAAGGACCGGCATAAGGATCCCGGTTAGAGCCCCGGCTCCCCACCTGCAGGGGAGTCGCTTCACAGGCAGTGAAGCAGGTCTGCAGGTGTCTATCTTTCTCTCCTCCTTTCTGTCTTCCCCTTCTCTCTCCATGATGACATCAATAACACCAACAATAATAACTACAACAATAAAACAACAAGAGCAACAAAGGGAATAAATAAATAAAATAAATATTAAAAAATAAAATAAAAAAAAAACAACCAACCAACAAAACAGTTGTTTTTGGTTGAATCATTTGTGTACCTGAAAGGTACTTTTTCCATTGTCTATCAATAGTTTAAAATATTAAGAAATATTGTTTTATTAATAATAAGGTAGAGAATCCCCTTCCTCAAATAAATAAATAAATATAAATAAAATAAAAAGAGTGACACTCATAGGGAAATAAAAGCACCAGAGATTTCACTATTTATTGACCACATGATGACATAGCAGAAAGGCAATCATCTGTAAGCCAGGAAGAATTTCTAATCAGAAATCAAATAGACTGCATTCTTAATCTTCAATTTGCAGTCTTCAGAAGTATAAGAAAAATACCTGTCTATTGTATAAGCTATTGAATTTAAAGTATTTTAACTAAAGAAGCTCAAGCTTATATATATATATATATATATATATGTATATATATATTTGTTAATATATAAATCCATATGAGTCTGTTTTACACAAATAGGGCTTAAATGAGACTGACTAAAATGAATTACTGAAAAGACACACTGAAAGAAAGGTGATTTGTTGGAGAAAGATTAATACAGATGGAAATATGAGTAGTTATTATCTGTATAGAAATTCAAGATGATGTGTTAAAGAACAAAAATAAAAAAAATCTGGAATTTTGCTGGATGGTAGGAAAACATAAATCATTTTATCCAAAAGTTATTATAAGTAATAAAAATAGATGGATTTGTGTTTCTGTGTTAAGTGACTAGTTAGATGATGGCATCTATTTAAAATATAGGAGGACCTAAACAATGTGGTTGGGATCTTGATGGGAATTGAATTAAATTTGTATATGGCTCTGGGTAGTATATTGATTTTGGTGATGTTAATTCTTCCAACCCATGAACATGGAAAATCTGTCCACTTTTTTTGTGTCTTTTTCCATTTCCTTGAATAGTGACTTGTAATTTTCAGTATACAAGTCTTCCACTTCTTAGGTTAGGCTTATTCCTAGATATTTCATTGTTTTTGTTCCTATAGTAAAAGAAATTGATTTCTGGATTTCAACTTCTAACTTAGTATTTTCATAGAGGAATTCCACTGAGTTTTGAATGTTAATTTTGTAGCCTGACACCTTACAAAATATATTCTCTGATAATTTCCAAAAGCTTCCTGCTGGATTCTTTAGGTTATTCTATGTATAATATCATATCATCTGCAAATAGGGAGAATTTGACTTCTTCTCTTCCAATCTGTATGCCTTTAATTCCTTGCTCCTGCCTGATTGCTATGACAAGAACTTCCAACACTATGTTGAATAATAATGGTGATAGTGGGCATCTTTGTCTAGTACCTGATATGAGGGGAAATGCTTCCAGTTTTTCACCGCTGAGTATGATGTTGGCTATAGGTTTGCTATATATAGACTCCACTATGTTGAGGAATTTTCCATATATTCCCGATGGAATACTACTCAGGTGTTAAAAAGGTGATTTCACCATTTTCAGCTCATCTTGAATATAGCTTAAAGAAATCATATTAAGTGAAATAAGTCAGAAACATAAGGATGAATATAGGATGATCTCACTCATAGGCAGAAGTTGAAAAACAAGATCAGAAGAGAAAACACTAAGCAGAACTTGGGCTGGAGTTGGTGTTTTGACCATAGTAAAAGAATCTGTGGTGGGGGTGGGGGGTAGTTCAGGTCCTGGAACAGATGGCAGAGGACTTAGTGGAGGTTGTATTGTTATGTGGAAAATTGAGAAATGTTATGCATGTACAAACTATTGTATTTACTGTTGATTGTAAACCATTAACCCCCCAATGAATAAATTTAAAAATAATAAAATAAAATAAAATATAGGAGACCCTGTAAAATATAAATTGGGAAGAAAGATGGCTTTATTTTGAGTATTATAGATTAACCTTTCTTGAGAATTTTCAAACAAAGATGTCTAAGTAACTAGAGAGCTTAGAATTTCCAAAATGAGTTCATACCTACCTATAAATTGGAGCATAAAAATAAGAATTACAACACTGAGAAGAAATGAGATAATCAGTTGGAATTATTAAAGAAGTGAAAAAGCTAGCTGAGAACACATAAAATACGAATGTTTAAGAGACAAGTTGAGGAAGTAAAGTCAATGAAGTTAACAAAAAGGATAAAAGGAGGTAATAAAGAAAATGGGGTCATAGAAGGCAAGAGAATACAGATTGCAAAAGCAGTATCAATAATGTTAAACACAGCTAAAAAAAAAAAAAAGACTAGTAAAAGAGTCCATTTAGGTCTGAAGTACATTTATTGGATTTGGCACTAAGAACTGAGACAAATCAGGCATAAAAGAAAGAAACCTTGGCCTAGAAGCTAGACTATCTGCATTTACATTATTACAGATACCTGCTGTGTGACATGGAACAAAGTCTTTTACCTCTGTGAACCTTAATATTATCTCTTTTTTAAAATAAAATGATAAAAGTGGGTTGTAGGAAGATGAAAAACAATAAAAGAGCATTGAAGCAATATATTTCTTCTGATATTTTGTTCCATATTAGCTATCTCGTGTGCTAGAAACTTAGCAGAAAGAATATTATACTAGATGTTGATAGTATGCCATCTTTAGATATTATATGACACATATTTACCTTCAAGTTTCCTGTGAGAGAGCTGAAAAATCAAGTACTGGTATACAAATGTTTTGTCCTGGAAGTAACATCATTTCTTTTCATATATCCCATTGGCATAATTAGGTACCTAGCCATTCACGACTTCAGAATTTGGGAAGTTTCATCTCTCATATTCTCTCAAGATGAAAAGGCCTAGATTTTAGGAATATGCAAAATTTTTATTGTAATGATCTAAAGTGAAAATGGAATGCAAGTCCTACAGAAAGTCACTAAAAATAGACACAGAAGAAAAAAAAAAAAGCCTTCAGAAACAATGGATTCACAGTGCTAGCACTGAGCTCCAGAGATAAATCTTACCGAGTGAAACCATCAGATGAAACATCTACATTTATTTTATGAAAGTAAATTTATTTTTGAGGGAACTTAAATAGATTGCTTTCCATAACTCCTTAAACCACTCGTCTAATTCATTCTTCACCAGGAACTCAGAATGGCAAACATCATTTATTAGGGAAAGAGAGAGACAGGCTGGGAGTGTGTATCAACCTGTGAACCCCCATATTCAGAGGGGAAGCAATTACAGAAGCCAGACCTTCCACCTTCTGCACCCCTTAATGACCCTGGGTCCTTACTCCCAGAGGGATAAAGAATAGGAAAGCTATCAAGGGGGAGGGGGAGATGGGATAAAGAGTTCTGGTGGTAGAAACTGTGTGGAGTTGTAGCCCTTTCATCCTATGGTTTTGTCAATGTTTCCTTTTTACAAATAAAAAATTAAAAAAATTTAATTTGGGCCTTAGTTTGATTAATTTAACATGCAGTCATATATATATATATATATATATATATATATATATATATATATATATATATACACACACATATATTTATATCTTCTCAGAAAAATAAGTCTTGTTTCTGTTTCTAAAGTACTTCAGATCAATTAAGAACCATGCTATTTGCCACAGACAATGAGTGGTATACACTAACAGTGATTCCTCTCCCCTGAAATAAAAATCACTTCTTTGCATTTTCTTTGGAAAATAAATAGTAAATTTATATTACTATAGTTATTGTAGGGATTATAAAAGATGAAGTAGTAGTATCCCCTTAGAAATAATGTACAGAAGTAAGTAATGAAGTAAAAAACTTAGGTAACAATCTAAATATGACCAACCATTAAAATTATATCACATTTATATTAATATTGAAGTTTGTTTCAAATATCAATTTTAATTTTTAAAAAAGTGCATTCACAAAAAGTAAGAACTATGAACACAAATCAAAATCTAGCTTCACTTTCACAAGTATATTTCTTGTTTATATTTTTAAAGAGATAAAAATAGCCTATATCTATCCAATGAAGCTTGTTTTAAATGAAATTAAATTGAAGGGTTGATTAATAAAAAGTTTTGACTAATCCCTCTAATCTTTAAGTGGATTATCTGAAAATAGATTTATTTCAGATGGCCACAGACAGTGCATCATGAAGACAGTGGAGTTTTTTTTTTTTTTTTTAAAACAGTTTGCTTCAAAAATCAAAATATTAAAACAAAAGCAAAGGATCTCCTATCAAAGTTTGTTTAAATTGAAACAACCCAAATTCAATTTGAATAAACTAAACAGCTATTCAAATGTAGAGTCATATATTACAATGATGAAATTTTGAATTTGATTTCACTAGAATTTTTTCTAGATGTTCTGTAATCATATATAAATATATATGCATCCACACATGTACATACACAGAGAGGAAAAGAATAAAAAATCTATTCACAGAATTTTCAGAATTGACAGAGACTTGTATGACAGTTCCCAAGTTTGGGGATACAAGGAAAGTTAATGCTACAAAAAGCAGTATGTAGGCAAAGCCCCTTCTATCTCTGAGGATCTCAGTTCCTTCCTTTTTTAAAAATTTATTTTGTTTGATGGTATAAAGATAAATTCATAATAAAGAGAGATATAGGGAAGGGAATATATACAGAGAAAAATATGTATAGCACTCTTACCACTCATAAAGCTATACCCCTGAAGATTGGGATGATAGGCTTGAACGTGGTTATTTGTTTTTATATTTGCACTCAATCAAGTATGCCAATGTTCAAGGTTTCAGTTTGTGTTTTTTTAGATATTCAAATGATTGGATAAAATCTTGTGAATCATATTGAAAAAAATACTTTCACAACAATGTTTACACTAGCATTTGACTGAACTTCTGGATCTCAGAGTCTAAGAAATATATAATTATGAGCCTGTAATATTTTCAATTTTTATTTGTTGTTCATTTAATCAATTGAATTTAATTCATTCATGTGTTTAATAGTTTATCTTCTTTATTTGTTTTTTTGATAGAGACAGAAAAATTCAGAAGCAAGGCTGAATAGAGAGGGAGAGAGATACCTGAAGCACAGAGTCATGGCTCATGAAGCTTCCCACCCTGCACCTGGGGATGTGAGGCTTAATGTATTTGTTACGGGGAGGTGTAGATAACATAATGGTTATGCAAAGGCATTCCCATGCCTGAGGTTCCAGAGTCCCAGGTTTAATCACCTGCACCATCATAAGCTAGAGATGATTAGTGCTTTGATAAAATAATAATAATAAATATAAAAATATATGTTATTAATGAGAGAGAGGAATAGGTAGACATAGAGAACACCAGAACATCACTCTGCCATATTTGAAGTATTGTGTTTTTTTTGTGTGTGTGTGTGTTTAAATTTTTTTAATATTTATTTATTTATTCCCTTTTGTTGCCCTTGTTGTTTTACTGTTGTAGTTATTATTGTTGTTGTTATTGATGTCGTCGTTGTTGGATAGGACAGAGAGAAATGGAGAGAGGAAGGGAAGACAGAGGGGGACAGAAAGATAGACACCCGCAGACCTGCTTCACCGCCTGTGAAGAGATTCCACTGCAGGTGGAGAGCTGGGGGCTCCGGGGATTGAACTGGGATCCTTATGCCAGTCCTTGCGCTTGGCACCATGTGCGCTTAATTCTCTGTGCTACCGCCCAACTCCCAGTATCATGTTTTAAGTCCATTGATTTAACCACTGTACATTCCCTGGCCACATAATTTCTTAATATTTTTCTTAAAAAATAGTAAATTGTGGAATTTTATTGATAGATCCAAAAACATCCACATAGCTCATGAAATTCCTCTAAAAGTACATAAAGGTACTTACTATCTATAATAGAGATAAAAGTTTATTGACCTATCAAGTGAATTAGCTCAAATACCCAGATCTATGATTTTTAAAAAGTATACAATAAAGCAAAGAAAAATATATTATTATATACTTATTCTCACATAATTAAATTTTATTGAGAAAATGTTGTTTATAAGATTGTTGCTACCACAAAAATTTCACATCTCCCCCAAATATATATCTATGTATCTATCTAAAAGCCATAAAAATAATCTAATTACACATGAGTTAGGTAAACCCCAGTGCATCAGTCTTCAATGAGTACAGAGAGATAAAGAAACTAAGAGTTAAAAAAAAAATCTATAAGAGCTTTTTTAATGAACAAATTTACAGAACAAATCAAAATAGCAAAGAACTCAGAACTGCAGTAGCTGAACTAATGACCATAGCAACTAAACTAGAGGCAGAGTAGCTAAATAAGAGGACACAGTAGCTGAGCTAATAAGTATAAATGTGAGGGCCAGTAAAGACAGAGTCTGATAACTGAATACATAAGATTGAGGATGAGGTAGAGAACACCAAGTAGAAACAAGAAAATAAAATAAGACTATGAAAATAACATTAAAGAGTTATGGGATAACAATAAAATGGGTGGCACGTGCATCATAGGTGTCTGGGAAGAAGGAAAGAGGGAAAGAACATATACTGAAGGAGATAATTACTGAGAGCTTCCTCCAACTGAATACACATGGAAGATACACGAAGCCAGGAAATACAAAAATTGATACAGAAAATAAATCTAAACACATGGACAAGAAATATAATGACTGAAATGAAAGTACTAAGGATAAGAAAAAAGATTCTGAGGGCAGCAAGAGAAAAACAAAGTCACCTTTAAGACTATTTGCCACAAAGCATCAAATTTAATAGGATTGAAATAATTCTAAACTTCTTCTCAGATAACAGTAAAGATAAACTACATGTCGGTGATAAAAAGAAAGTTACACATAAAACTATGAGCAGATCCTTCTACAGAAAATATGAAGGTCAGAAAAAAATGCATGCTATTTATAGAGTGCTCAGTGTGAGAGAGGTTTCAAACTAGGATACAATAAGCTCATTTAGACCGGATGAAGGGATAAAGATTTATTAACAAGAAAAAAAACAAAGAAACCTACCCCTCAATAGGTTCTAAAGGAACTCATATAAAAACAAACACCAGAACTACCATGTCAAAAAAGAAAGAAGGAAAAAAGAAAAGAAACGTAAGAACAGTCAACATTCATGTAAAATAATGACAATAAATGTTCTCAAATTTATAATTTCACTTAAAGTCAATGGACTTAATTTACTGATCAAGAGAAGATGAGTAACAAGGTAGGTAGATCAAAAGCATATCCCACCCATATATTGCTTATAGGAAACCCATTTAATTTGGCAGGACAGACATAGGCTCAAAATGAAAGTTTGGAAAAAAACAGTAGAAGCACAGGCAGTTTCATTTAGCTACATTTAGACCAAGCAAAGTTGACAACCCCTAGCCAGATTCATAAGAACAAAGTAAAGCCCTAATTATAGGCTTGAGAAGACCCTAATAAATAGGATTGTAAATGAAATACAAAAATTTACAATAAATATCAATGAAATTCAATGTTTCTTGCTTATGTTTATAATAAAATATACTATCAGCAGTATTTAGAGAAAGAGAACAAGGTTTAAGAAATGGTAGTGTGAAGAGATTGTAATGAAATCACATTCGAGCCTGTTGACTTTAGAACACTACTAGCATAACATTGACTAAAATCTTCAACTCCTAGTTAATTGAGATATAAGGACTTTGGGGTTTCCATTCACCCCTTCTACTCCAGCATCCAGACAAATAGTCCACTTTAGGCCCAGTGATGTGAACTAGTCGATGGGGTAATTGATATCAGGAATAAAAGCATAAAGAACCTGGTGTTACCATAAAATTCTAGCAATATCTTTGAAGTTCAACAGGTTCTAAAAGAAAACAAAAATATATTATTATATTACAATGATTTTCAATGTACCATAAATTCATTTGATATCCCTGTAGAAAAATATAAATAATTAAAAATAGTTGTCCAAAACTATCCTGACCATTAATGAGGTAATACTTTATCTAGCTGTGTGTTTGACATCAAGTTTGTGATTTTACCCTCCAATGACTATTGGTATTGTTTCACATTTGTTGATTGCTTATAACAGTTACCATTACCATAAAGATAACCTAGAGGCCAAAATCTCAGCACATTTAAGTAAAGAAAGAGCTCTGAAACCATAAAGAAACACTTATACTTCTATATTCTTAAAACTTTCATTCTGAAAAAGCATTAAAAATAAGATATTCTTGACTATAAAACATCATTTCTGACTCTAAGAAAAATCATTAAAATGATTACTAATTATAATAATGACAGGGAAAATTACAATTGTGGCAATATGGTTTCTTCATAAAGGCCTATTTTGAAATATAAGAATCAGCATAAGCTGATCATAACCAATGGCTTATCCATGAACCATTTTTTAAAAATTTTTTATTAATAAAGAGGAAACACTGACAAAACCATAGGATAAGAGGGGTACAACTCCACACAATTCCCACCACCAGAACTCCATACCCCATCCCCTGCCCTGATAGCTTTCTCATTCTTTAACCCTCTGTGAGTATGAACCCAAGGTCATTGTGGGATGCAGAAGGTGGAAGGTCTGGCTTCTGTAATTGCTTCTCCACTGAATATGGGTGTTGACAGGTTGATCCATACTCCCAGCCTGCCTCTCTCTTTCCCTAGTGGGGAAGGGCTCTGGGGAATCTGAGCTCCAGGACCCACTGGTGGGTTTTCTGTCTAGGGAAGTCTGGTTGGCATCATGCTAGCATCTTGGAACCTGGTGGCTAAAAAGGGACTTAGCATGTAAAGCCAAACAATCCTTTTTCCAGTCATGACATCACCTCTCCAGATAATAACTTGGATATACCTGCATATGAGATTTCATGCTCAGAGGAAAAAAAAAAAACTAATATAGCCATAGGACATTTGGAATATAACTAAAATATGCCTACTAGCTATCTACAAAATGGAGGACCCCCCCAACTCTTCATCTGCACTATTCCAGCCTTTAGGCTCATGATTAGCCAACCTTTGTTATTTTCTAAATGAAAATGTTAATTTACCCATTCCCATGTGAATGGATGCATATGCGTTCATTCAAATGTTTGACAAACAGTTGTCAGGTAGCTACTACAAGCCTGATGTGGTATTATGACCAACAGATATAGAGATAAGAACAGATCATAACCTTTACAGAAAATAATGTAGTCATGGCTTCAATACAGAATGACAGATGGATAATTGAAGTGTACAGAAAATAATGTAGTCATGGCTTCAATACAGAATGACAGATGGATAATTGAAGTGGAACAAGGTTCCAGCATGAGTCTAGGGTAAATATAACTTTATTTTCTTGTGTTAGGATACTCTGTATAGTTAATTGGACACTTTTTTCTTCCACTTCTTTTCTTTCATATTTTATCTAATTTTGGGTAGATAAAAATTTATTTTTATAGAGAGAAATTGAAATGGGGAAGAGAATAAACATAAAGAGAAAGAGACAGCTACAGTACTACATCACCCCTTTGGAGGCTTCCTACCCTGCAGGTGGGGGCTGGGAACTTGAATGTTGGTCATTGCATAGTGAAACATGCACACTCTACTGAGTGTGCTATGGTCTGGCCTTGTTTGACATTTCTTTCTATAGGAAAGGAAATAATTTATACAAGGAAATGTACTTAGATCCATGGGAAGGAATATTCTAAACATGTCTCTATATTTCATGCATTAATTGTTCTTAAGTCTAAGTCTTTAATTTTTGCTGAGTGCTAAGGTGAAGTGTGGCTATAAAAGAAGGAATAATGATTTCATTATCTTTTTAAATTTCTTTAAATTTATTATCTGTTATCTGAAATCATCTGATGATACGACAACAAGAAGGGCCAGGTGGTGACACACCTTTTTAAGCACACACATTACAATGTGCAAGGATGCAGGTTCAAGTCTCTGGTCTCCACCTGCAGGGGGAAAGCTTCATGAGTGATGAAGCAGGGCTGCAAGTGTTTCTCTCTCTTTCTCCCTTTCTACCTCCCCTCCCCTCTCAATTTCTCTCTGTCTCTATCCAATAATAATAATTTTAAAAGCCAATGAGGAAAGTAAAAGAAACAGAAGTCAGTCAAAGTTCAGAAGAATAATTTCATTAAATGTCCTGAATGAGGAAGAATATCCTGTGGTTTTCATGAAGTTCTCTATTTTTATGATACATAGCCTGACTCTGTGCAACAAATCCTAAATAAGTATTACTTGCTCTCTGAGAGTTCATTTTTTTTCCTTTGGCATCAGGATATTTTAAATAAGAGTAAGTTGATAACCTAAAGTAAAGGACTCTTGAGAAGGATGTAAAAGAAAGTAGGATGCCAGTGCATGATGATGGAAAAGGACTTAAATTGGGGTGAGAGTGTTTGGAGGCAACTATCATAGGAGATAGGAAATTGCACTCATGTGTCAACAACTGTACTATAATCCACTAAGCCCTCCAATAAAGGAAAAAATATATATCAAATGATTTTGACTGAATATGCCACAAATATTTAGTATAATTTTTCCCTAACACTTAGCTTACTATATTACTGAAATGAGAGTAGAAGGAGGGTTTAAGAATATATCACTACACACCTTACTAGGGAAAGAGAGAGGCAGACTGGGAGTATGGACCGACCAGTCAACGCCCATGTTCAGCGGGGAAGCAATTACAGAAGCCGGACCTTCTACCTTCTGAAACCCTCAACGACCCTGGGTCCATGCTCCCAGAGGGCTAGAGAATGGGAAAGCTATCATGGGAGGGGGTGGGTTATGGGGATTGGGTGGTGGGAATTGTGTGGAGTTGTACCCCTCCTACCTTATGTTTTTGTTCATTAATCCTTTTTTAAATAAAATTTTTTTTAAAAAAAAGAACATATCACTAAAGTATACTTATCAAAACAAAATTTGGGTTATTTGTTTCAACAAAAGGATTTTATGTAAGAATAATTACAAGTATAAATTGAAAAAAATGTTATTTCAGATGTTCCTTGTATTTTGAACTTAAACACATTCCAAATCATTTTCAAATGTTGATGACAAAATGCCAGGATAGTCTGAGGGTACTTCTTCCTGAGCAAGTGCTCTCTGGGTTGGAGAGCTCCACTGGAGCCAACCTAGGCTGCTGCTTGGGAGAGGGATCAGGAACTCATGCTGTCGCAGGAGAGAGATTCTGGGACGCTCAGAGCCAGAAGGCAATCCCATGTGTGTTTAATCAGAAGAGCAGCTGCATTTATACCCGCCAAGTAGGGCAGAAACAGGATGTGAAGTAGAGAGGGTGGAGCGAAAAGAGAGTGGTGGAAAACAGGGCATGACTAGGAGAGGGGACAGAACAAAAAGAGAATTTGAACCAGTGGGATTAAACCAATGCCCTGCAGGCAGGGCAGTTCTTAGGTAACCGTGGTTATGTAAATAGACCACAGCGTTAAGCAGGGGAGAGCTGGTGTACCACCCAACAACAAAAAGCTACTATTTTTATTTTTTCAGGACAAAGAGGAAAAATGTTTATCTTATACAGATTTTTGCTTTACTGGACATTATTTTTTTCCTGACAGAAAGTGTTCTTTTATTGGTTTAATAGCTGAACAAATGGCACTTTCAATCTTATGTAATTTGGGCTAAGTATCTGTCATTTCCTGGGATTAATGCCAGATGGACTCTAGGAATATTTCTGAGTTCAGTACTAAAATAATGTGAAATAATATGAAGGTCTAAATATATACTTGGTCACAGGTGATGAGGATCTCAGAATAAAAGGGACATTTATTCAAAGGATGTCACAAACATAACTTGGTGATAAAGGTGCAAAATTAAAGTTGAATTGTTAAAGAAAAAATCAATAAAACAAGACCCAGAAGATTACTTTATGTCTCTTATGAATGATTATAGACTCATTTCACTAAACATTTATTGTTTATTGAGCACCAGGCTGACCATTATCATCACAACAAGGCTCAGTAATTATGCTTATTTAACAATGAGAAAGTAAATTCCAGGTTCTCATCAATAGCCTTTGCAACAATAAAAAACCAGGCTTAAATGATTTTACAAATGAGTTCTGCAAAAGTTTCAAGAAAGAGTTAAGACCTATAATTTTAATGCTCTTTCAGAATGCTGAAGATGCAGGAATATGCCTGGCTACCTTCTATGATGACAACATCACCCTGATACCAAAGGCAGACAGAGACACGACAAAAAAGAAAACCACAGACCAATATCTCTGATGATCCTAGATACTAAGATATTGAATAAAATTTTAGCCAACAGCGTTCAGTGGTATATTAAAAAGATTATATATCATGACCAAATGGGATTTATACCAAGGATGATGCTAAGATCAGTACAATATGTGTAAATGAATAAATGTGATCTACTATATCAATAAAAGGAAAACCAAAAACTATGATTATCTCAATAGGTGCAGTAAAACTCTCAACAAAACCCAACATCCTTTCTAATTAAAGCACTACAAAAAGTGGGAATAGATGGAAAATTCCTTAACCTAGTAGAGTCCATATACAACAAGCCTACAGCCAACTATATACTCAATGGTGAGAAACTGGAAGAATTCTCACTTAGATTAGGCACTAGACAGTGCTGCCCGCTATGGCCATTACAATACAACATAGTGTTATAAATTCTTGATATAGCTATTAGGCAAGAGAAAAGAATTAAAGGCATATAGATTTGAAGAGAAGTTAAACTGTCACCATTTGCAGATGATATGATAGTATATATAGAAAAAAACCTAAAGAACCCAGAAGGAAACTTCTGAAAATTATCAAGCAATATAGTAAGGTTTCAGGCTACAAAATTAACATGCAAAAGTCACCAGTGCTCCTTTATGAAAACACTAAATCAGAAGAATAATAAATTCATAAATTAGTCCCATTCATAATAACAGCAAAATAGAATATTTAGGTTAAAACTAACAAAAGAAGTGAAAGACCTGTACACTGAAAATTATCAGTCATTATTCAAGGAAATAGATAAAAAATACAAAGAAATGGAAAGATATTCCATGTTCATGGGTTGGAAAATTTTACATCATCAAAGTTACTATTATAGCCAGTGGCACATGCAAATTTAATGCAATTCCCATCAAGATCCTACCTTTTATTTATTTTTTTTGCAGCCATGTTTATCACTGGCTCAGTGTAGGTGCTATGAATCCTTTGCTCCTGGCAGCCAACTTTTCCATTTTTATTGGATAGGAAAGAGATAAATTGAAAGGGGAGAGGGGGGATAGATAAGGAGAAAGATAGACACCTGCAGTCCTGCTTCACTTGCAGGTGGGTACTGGGGACTTGAGCCCAGATATTTGTGAGGGTCTTTGCATTTAGTACTATGTGCTCTTAACCAGGTGTACCATCACCAAACCCCTCATCCAAAAATTTTAAGAGATATTAGAACAAAAACTATAAAAGATTATCTGAAACCAGAATATATCTAAAATTGCAAAGCTATATTGAGCAAAAAGAACAGAACTGGAGGCATCACACTACCAGATCTCAAACTATATTATAGGGGCATTGTACACAAAAGTGCCTGATACTGGAAAAAAAAATAGTCAGAATAACCAGGGATTAGAATTGTAAGCCCAGAAATAAGCCCCCAACCTACTAACATAAAGATTTTGACAAGGAGGCCCAAACTATTAAATGGAGAGAGTATCTTCAACAAATTGTGCTGCAAAAAATGGGTTGAAATAATGTGCAGAATAAAGAAACTGAACCACTGTATTTTATCACACAAAAAATTATACTCCAAATGGATCAAAGACTTGAATGTTAAACCAGACACTATCAAATACTTGGAGAAAAATGTTGGTAGAACTCTTTTCCATCTAGTTTTTAATAGGCATTTTCAATAAACCAAGTTCAATTGCAAGGAAGACAAAAACAGAAATAAACCAATGGTACTACATCAACTTGAAAAGTTTCTGCATGGCTGGGCATATGGATCAACCTGTCAAAGCCCATGTTCAGCAGGGAAGCAATTACAGAAGCCAGACCTTCCACCTTCTGCATCCCACAATGACCTTGGGTCCATACTCCCAGAGGGTTAAAGAATAGTAAAGCTATCAGGGGAGGGGGTGGGATATGGAGTTCTGGTGGTGGGAATTGTGTGGGGTTGTACTCCTTTTATGCTATGGTTTTCTCAATTTCTCCTTTTTATAAATAAATAAATAAATAAGTAGTTCCTGCACAGGAAAAGAAACTGCTACCCAAACAAAGAAACTCCTAACAGAATGGGAAGATAACTTTATATGCCATACATCAGAGAAAAGGCTAATAAGAAAATTATATAAGAACTCACAAAACTAAAAAACAAAACAAAACAAAAAATTACCCATACCTGAGGAGAGGATATGAACCAAAAATTAACCAAAGAAGAGCTTCAAAAGGCCAACAACATATGAAAAAATGCTCCTGGTCTGGGTAGTGGAGTGCCTGGTAAAGCATAAATTTCTCAAGTACAAAGCCTGCTTGCAGGGGAAAAGCTTCACAGTCATTGAAACAATGCTGCAGGTATCTCTCTCTTTCTCCCTCTTTAACTGCCCCTTGCCTCTCAATTTCTTTATCCAAAATAAATAATAAATAAAAATATTTTTAAAAAGTCCCAATGCATTCATTGTCAGAAACAGGCAAATAAAGACAATAATACACCATCATTTCAATTCTGTGAGAATGTCATACATCAGAAAGAACAATAACAACAAATTTTAGAGAAGTTGTGGGGTTAAGGGAACCTTACTGCTTTGTAAATTGGCCCAATATCTGTGGAGAACAGTCTGAAGAACTCTGAGTAGGCTAGAAATGGACCTACTGTATGAACTTTCAATTCCTTTTCTGGGGATAATTCCTAAGGAACCAAATACACATATCCAAAAGTATTTGTGCATACCTATGCTGACAGCAGCACAATTTGTAATAGCTAAAACATGGAAGCAACTTAGATGTCCAACAACAAATGAGTGGCTGAGTAAGTTGTGGTCTATATACACAATGGAATACTACCTGGCTATTAAAAATGGTGATTTCACCGTCTTTACCCCATCTTGGATAGAACTTGAAGAAATTATGTTAAGTCAGGTCAACCAGAAAGAAAAGGATGAATATGGCATAATCTCACTCATGGACAGAATCTGCAAAATGAGAACATAAGGGAAAACATAAAGCAGATCTTGGACTGGGTTTGGTGTATTGCATCAAATTAAAAGACTCTGCAGTGGTCAGTAGTGCTCAGATCCTGCAACATGTTGGCAGCAGAGAGACTCGGGGGTTGTTATGTGGGAAACTGAGAAACGTTACACATGTACAAACTATTGTATTTTACTGTATACCATGAATCACCCCCAATAAATAAAAAAAAGTCTTGAAAATTGTGCACATGTACAAGGAATGTGCTGTGAGCAGTTATAATGAAGTTCAGTTACAAGCTGTGCCTCTGGAAGGTTACAGATGAAGCATAAATTATAGTGTTCCACAGCTGAAAGTGTCATGATCTTGAAGAATGGAATAGTGTCCCTCTGAGATGTCAGTATACACTTTTCATTAAATCACAAAGGGAGAATGATCAAAAGACATTTAGCAAAAAACAAAAACCAAAGCTTTCATAGCCTCTCTCTACACTGTACCATCTGTGCTAGCACATACTGTGTAACATATATGTTTCTTTCTTGACATGTGTTATATGACTTACTAGGGCTGATTTTTTAAAGGTGAAGATATAGGAAACAGTGTTAAAGAAACTGGTCATTTTAGGTCTCTACTTGCTTTCTGCATATATTGACTTACTGCAGACTATTGTGCACTTGTGCTTTCAGGTATATATTTTGCCCTAATTTATGGATACATGTGAACATATGCGCTATCTCATGGGACCTGGTCTATCTATAGATTTTGGGACTTTGTTAGGAAGTGAACCTGCTGGAATGGAATTAGAGAATTCTATGAAAGGAAAGGACTCACCCAAGTAATGAGGCTGAAGGGTTGACATTCCATGCCTGATGTCTCAGGACACAGACTGAAGTGAAGCATACTGAGGTGGTACTCACTGTGTTGATTAGTTTGGGATCAGCAGATGCAATATCATTTGGTATGAATTGAGAGAGGCATGCAGGAGAGTGAGACCCACCTGAGAGGTTCCAGGACTGGGGCAAATAAAGGCTCTATAGAGGAAGTAGGATGTTCCTGATATCTTAGGGTTTAAAAGGCAATAGATGGGTATTGCTGTAATCAAATTATTTAGCAATTGGGTTGACTTTGCAAATCCCTTTGTTAGGATTTGCTGTATCTTATACAACATCACCATAATTTATGTCCTTTGACATTATTTGTATATAGCTGTGCCTTACAGAGTAATGCCACCTAATGAAATAGTGTCTACTTAGATACCCTCCTCACCTACTTCCTATTATACTTCCCTCATTCACTCAAAAGCAAACCTTGTCAAAGTAAGGACTGCAAAAGGACAAGAGACTGGCATACTTTAAGGATGACTCTTTGGCCATTTTGTGACCCTATTCGGGGAATTCTGAGATTACTACACAGACATGATGGGCCTAGACATCGAAGAGATCCCTCTCTCCACTGTTACTGGTCATCTCTATCAGGAACAACACAATAGACCCCTTTGGGGGCCCCAATAGGACATTGCTCCCAACATGGATCAACAATGGTAGAGAATGTTCCATCCTCTGAAGGGAGGCTGGACAACATACTCTATGCTCCACCCCAGGAAGATGGGTCCTGAAATTGGGGCAGTTTGGAACATTCTTACTCATGACCACAGAATGTGAGCTCATATCTACAGGGATGCAGAGGTCATACAGGCTTTTAAGCTGAATATGGGCCCCAGATCAGATCAAATCCATGGGGTTTATAGTCAGCAGTATTTATACACTTTTCCCATATTTGGGAGCTACTCACTTCCCTGATCCAGCTTTCTGGTCCTTTTCCCAGCCATGACATCATCTCCCCAGACAACAACTTGGATCCCCCTGCATAACAGATCAGGCTCAGGAAAAAAAAATTAAAAAAATAGTATAGTCATGGGCTTTTTGGAATATAACTAAACAGAATGCCCCCCCGCAACACTTCATTTGAACTATCCCAGTCTTTAGGTTCATGATTAGTCAACAATTTATTTGGCTCTATATGTTAACTTTTTTTTTTTCAGCCACTAGGTTCTAGATGCTAACCTGATGCTAATCTGCTTCCCCAGAACCCTGTCCCACTGCCCCACTGGGGAAAGAGAGAAACAGGCTTGTAGTATGGATAGACCAGCCAGGCCCATCTTCAGTGGGGGGACAATTACAGAAGACAGACCTTCTACCTTCTGCACCCCATAATGACCCTGACCCCATACTCCCAGAGGGATAAAGAATAGGATTGCTATCAGAGAAGGGGATGGGATACTGTGCTTTGATTGTAGGAATTGTGTGGAGTTGTATCCCTCTTATCCTATAGTTTTTTTCAGTGTTTCCTTTTTATAAATAAAAATTTTTTAAAAATTGATCAAACAGTACAACTAGTAAGCAGGAGACTGATAGTATCAAAAATATGTGTGTTCACAGACACACAAAAAAGAGTTCTGCATTTAAATATTTATAGTTTCTAAAAACCTATCTCTATTTATGAGCTTAAAAAGTAAAAGTTGTTAAGTATCCAAGACCATCTTCTTAAATGTTTCATGAGTTTTCCTTTGTTCAAAATTGGTAATCATAGTATCAATAGTGTGTTATTACTGCTGCATCCAAAAAGTTCAGCTTTTTCTAAAGGTCATGTAGAAATTTTCAAAAGGGCAAAGCTAATTCCATGCATGCAATTCCTGTGCAGGAGAATGTTAGAGATGATTTTGTGAATCGTTCCATGCTTTACATAAAACAATTTTCAAAGTACTTCAAATTCATAATCTATCTTTTTGTAAAAAGCCACACTGAATACAATAAAATTTGGTCGACAATTTAAGGTAAATATCTTAAGTAAGTATCGTCTTTATGAAGAAGAACATTAGCATAATAGTTGCTGGAATTTCCAGAGCAATGTTGATACAGTATGAGCTTTAGCCATTGAAATAAAAATACATTAACAGATAGACACTAAACTCACTTTAAGTCATTGAACAACTACATCTTGTGTGTCTCTGTGAATGCATTCCCTGATGACATTGCAGCTACACATATAAGAAAACTATCCTTGGTCTTAACAGGAGGAATGTGACCAATTACACAACATATGTATACTCCAGTTTCTCTTCAGATTGCATATATCTTTTGCCTTTTTATATAAATATTTTATTTTTATGTTTATGAATGAACAAAGAGAACATTACAAATAGAGATACACATACACAACAGCACTGCTAAACTCTGGCTTATGGTGGTGCTAGGGATTGAATGTGAGACTTCAGTGCCTCAGGTAAGGAATCTATTTGCATAACCATTATGGTATCTCCCCACCCCAATATTTTTATTTCCAGAAAGCAATAATTTAAATGCATTGTGAACTTCTGGAGGCAGAGCTATGAAGCTTTTGCTCTCCTCATCAACTAGGAAAAGCTATCTAAGATCACCTTTGAAAACTCAACAAATAACATCAAAATCTCATCAAACTTATCAAGACACAGGTGAGTACAGACTCCTATGGCTTTTGGACAGAAAGGGAGTGAGGGAGAAATTCCCAAAACTATAAGCTCGTATTCAGATATGGCTGGTGCCAGACTGGCAGTTGATGTGCACCACTTCCAGATCTGAGTTAAAGAAATTATAGTTAAAGGAAAAAGAGTGAATGAATGAAAGAGAGAGAAAAAAAGGAAACAACTTATGCCACAAGTGAGTACAGACAATGCATGTGGCTTAAGGACTGAAATGAGGTAAGTGACCAATTCCTAGGACTAAATATCAGGGCTCAAAGAAGACAGGCACCAAAGTAAAATGATGGCTGAGACACCACATCTGGGTTCAAGTTTTAGCATCAAGAAGACTTAAAAAGAAAATAAAACACCTAAATACTCAATTTAAGACTATGATTTCTTGAGTTTCCAATGCCCCACAGAGGCTGGAACAGTAGCAGTGAGACCCTATATTGACATCAGGGTTACAGAACTGGCCTGGTGGCTCAGGATAAAAAAATCCCCTAATCTACCAAGATAATATAAACAAAAACAAAAAAAAAATCCAATACCTTAGCAGCAGTACCTCCTACAACACAACAAAAAATCCACATTAACTGAGAAATACACAGACACCAATGACAGAAAGCTCAAATGACTATACATAAATAGATCTAGAAAAAGTGACAGAGATAGAGTTCAGAAAACTTATGAAATCAATTCGAGACTAAAGTTAATATTCAAGAACTAAGTACTCATTTAACAAAAGAAACAAAGTTTAGAAAAATAATCCAAACAGAGGACCAGGGCCTAAAGGACACTATTAATGCAGTTCAGTTTGTGGTAAGAGGCATTAGAAGTAGACTTAACTAAGCAGAGAGAATATCAACATTAGAAGACACAAACACCACACTCTGTGAATTTAAAACTCTTGGAGAAGAAAAGTTTAGGAAAGATGAAGCACTTCTCTATGAAATATATAGCCTATATTTCCCCCAGTCCTGGAACCTTAGGACAGGGCCTACTTTCCTGCATGCCTCTCCCAATCCATATCAAATAATATTGCATCAGCCAATCACAACCTAATCAACACAACGATTGCCACCTCAACATGCTTCAGCTCAGACTGTGTCCAGAGACTTCAGGTGTGGAATGACAACCCTTCAGCTTCGTTACTTGGGTGAGACCTTTCCTTTCATAGTATTCTCTAATTCCATCTCAGGTGGTTCACTTTCTAACAAAGTCCCAAAACCTAGATATAGACCAGGTTCTGTAAGAGAGAGCATATGTTCACACGTATCCATAAACTAGTGCGAAATATTACCTGAAAGCAGAAGTACACTAGAGTTTGCAGTGAGTACCCCCCCCAACACTTCCTCTCCACTATTCCAACCTTTGGGTCCATGATTGCTCAACAATTTGTTTGGATTTCTATGTTAACTCTCTTTTCAGCCACCAGGTTCCAGATGTCATGAGGATGCCGGCCAGGATTCCCTGGATTGAAGACCCCACCAATGTATCCTGGAACTCAGCTTCCCCAGAGACCCACCCTACTAGGGATAGAGAGAGGCAGACTGGGAGTATAGACTGACCAGTCAACATCCATATTCAGTGGGGAAGCAATTACAGAAGCCAGACCTTTCACCTTCTGCAACCCTCAACGACCCTGGGTCCATGCTCCCAGAGGGATAGAGAATGGAAAAGCTATCGGGGAGGGGATGGGATATGGAGTTTGGGTGGTGGAAATTGCGTGGAGTTGTACCCCTCCTACCCTATGCTTTTGTTAATTTATCCTTTCTTAAATAAAAAATAAATGAAAAAAAAAAGAAATAGATTCCATCAGAAAGACAAACATCAGAGTTATTGGGATTCCTGAGGAAGAAGAGAGAGGTGAGGAGTAGAGAACATATTCAAAGAAATTTTAACAGAATTTTTCAAATCTGAGCAATGCTTGAAATATAGAAATCCAAGAATGTGAATGAACACCTAAATTTTTTAATATAAAATGACACACACGAAGACATATTATTGTAAAGGTAAAGCTATCCAAAACCAGATACAACGAAAAAATATTGCAGGCTTCAAGGGAAAGGAATAAAGTCACATACCATCTAATATGTAGAACCATCTGGTTTTCATCCTCTTTATCATCACAAACCCTAGAGACAAGAAGGAAGTGGAATGGCATATTCAACATACTAAAAGATAATATAAATTCTGTATCCTGCCAATTTATCCTTAAAATATGAGGGGAGAAATAAGCCTATTTTAAAACATAAAAAAATGAAGGAATTTGGCAATACCAACCTTGCCTTGAAAGATCCTCTGAGTGGAGTTCAAAATGAAAAGGTGAGGCAAAGAAATTCCAACTTCTTTTTAAAATATTTTTTTAAATTTTTTATTTAAGGATTAATGAACAAAAACATAAGGTAGGAGAGGTACAACTCCACACAATTCCCACCACCCAATATCCATAACCTACCCCCTCCCATGAGAGCTTTCCCATTCTCTAGCCCTCTGGGAGCATGGACCCAGGGTCGTTGAGGGTTGCAGAAGGTAGAAGGTCCGGCTTCTGTAATTGCTTCCCCACTGAACATGGGCTTTGACTGGTCGGTCCATACTCCCAGTCTGCCTCTCTCTTTCCCTAGTAAGGTGTGTCTCTGGGGAAGCTGAGCTCCAGGACACATTGGTGGGGTCTTCAATCCAGGGAAGCCTAGCCAGCATCCTGGTGGCATCTGGAACCTGGTGATTGAAAAGAGAGTTAACATATGAAGGAAACAATTTGTTGAGCAATCATGGATCCCAAGCTTGGAATAGTAGAGAGGAAGTGTTAGGGAGGTACTCACAGCAAACTCTAGTGTACTACTGCTTTCAGGTATATATTTTGCAGTAGTTTATGGATACGTGTGCACATAAGCTCTCTCTCACAGAAACTGGTATATATCTAGGTTATGGGACTTTGTTAGAAAGTGAACTACCTGAGATGAAATTAGAGTGTACTATAAAAGGAAAGGTCTCACCCGAGTAATGAAGCTGAAGGGTTGTAATTCCACACGTAAAGTCTCTGGACACAGTCTGAGGTGAAGCATGTTGAGGTGGCAATCGTTGTGTTGGTTAGGTTGTGATCGGCGGATGCAATATTATTTGGTTTGGATTGGGAGATGCATACGGGAAAGTGGGCCCTATCCAAGGGTTCCAGGACTGGGGGAAGTAGGGGCTCTATAGTGGAGATGTGAGGTTCCTGCTGTCTTAGGGTTCAAAAAGACAATCAATAGTTCATGTTATCATCACATTATTTGTTAATTGGGTTAACTTTGAAAAGTCCTTTTGTTATGGTTTGCTGTACAGTATCCAGTATCTTGTATATAGCTTGCTATTGGATGCTTCTAATCTACTTGGTCTAGGCTTTTGAGAGAGTCCACGTATCAAATACACAGCCTATATATTAAAAGGATTCAGTTTGTGTTTTGAGAAACTTTGAGACATACAATTGATTTTCCCCCTCTCATATTAATTAACTACTGATTTATATGTCTACATTTTGCTAGGAGTGTACATAAACACCATTCCCACCACCAAAGGACTGTGACCCATCCCTCTCGCCCACTTCCACCCACCACTGGCCCAGGAAGCTACATGTCTACCCCTCACCACTGGGTTTTTACTTTGGTGCCCTACTTACAATTTGATCAGGTCCTGCTTTTAGTTTCCCTTTCAGATCTTCTTAATCAACTTCTGTTGATGAGTGGGATCATCCCATACTCATCTTTATCTTTCTGACTTAGTTCACTTAACATAATTCCTTCTAGCTCTGTCCAAGATGAGTCAGAGAAGGTGGGTTCATTGTTTTTGATAGCTGCATAGTATTCCATTGTGTATATATAACACAGCTTTCTCAGCCACTCATCTGTTGTTGGGCACCTGGGTTGCTTCCAGGTTTTAGCTATTACGAATTGTGCTGCTAAGAACATAGGAGTACACACCTCTTTTTGGTTGGGTGTTATGGAGTCCTTGGGGTATAACCCCAGGAGAGGAATTACTGGGTCATATGGAAGGTCCATGTCTAGCCTTCTGAGAGTTTTCCAGACTGCTCTCCACAGAGGCTGGACCAATTTACATTCCCACCAGCAATGTAAAAGGGTTCCTCTGTCCCCACATCCTCTCCAGCATTTGTTGCTGCTGTCCTTTTTGATGTATGCCATTCTTACAGGAGTGAGGTGGTATCTTAGTGTTGTCTTAATTTGCATTTCTCTGACAATCAGTGACCTAGAGCAGTTTTTCATATGTTTGTTAGCCTTTTGGATCTCCTCTGAGGTGAATGTTTTCTTCATATCCTGTGCCCATTTTTGGATGGGGTCATTTGCTTTTTTGGTGCTAAGTTTGCTGAGCTCTTTATATATTTTGGTGATTAGTTTCTTGTCTGATGTCTGGCATGTGAAGATCTTCTCCCATTCTGTGAGGGGTCTCTCTGTTTGATTAATAGTTTCTTAGGATGTGCAGAAGCTTTTCAATTTGATGTAGTCCCATTGGTTTGTTTCTGCCTTAGTCTTCCTTGCAATTGGGTTTGATTCATCAAAGATGTCCTTGAGGTATAGGTAGGAAAGTGTTTTACCAATGTTTTCCTCTAAGTATTTGATTGTTTCTGGTCTGACATCTAGGTCTTTGATCCATTTGGAGTTGATTTTTGTTTCTGGTGAGATAAAGTGGTTCAATTTCATTCTTCTGCATGTTTCAACCCAGTTTTCCCAGCACCATTTATTGAAGAGAGCCTCCTTTTTCCATTTAATGCTTTGGGCCCCCTTATCAAAGATTAGATGCCCATAGGTGTTGGGATTTACTTCTGGGCTTTCAGTTCTGTTCCACTGGTCTGTGTGCCTATTTTTGTTCCAGTACCATGCTGTTTTGATGATGATGGCTTTATAATATAGTTTAAGGTCTGGGAGTGTGATGCCTCCATTTCTGTTTCTTTTCCTTAAGATGGTTTTGGCAATTCTAGGTGTTTTCAGGTTCCAGATAAATGATTGTAGTGTTTGTTCTATTCTCTTAAAGAAGCCTGGTGGAACTTTGATGGGTATTGCATTAAATTTGTATATGGCTCTGGGGAGAATATTCATTTTGATGACATTTATTCTTCCAATCCATGAGCATGGGATATCTTTCCATTTCTTGGTATCAGTTTCTATTTCCTTGAGTAGCGACTCATAGTTTTCAGCATACAAGTCTTTCATTTCTTTGGTCAACTTTATTCCTAGGTACTTGATTGATTTTGCTGAAATAGTAAATGGGAGTGATTTCTGGATGTCTTCTTCTTCAGATTTAGTGTTTGAATAAAGAAATGCCAATGATTTTTGTACATTGATTTTGTAGCCTGATACCTTGCTATATTGCCTAATAACTTCCAGTAATTTTCTACTGGATACTTTAGGTCTTTCTATGTATACTATCATATCATCTGCAAATAGTGAGAGCTTGACTTCTTCCCTTTCAATCTGTATTCCTTTGATTTCTTTCTCTTGCCTGATTGCTATGGCAAGAACTTCCAATACTATGTTGAAGAGTAATGGTGACAGTGGACAGCCCTGTCTAGTCCCTGATCTGAGGGGGAATGCTTTCAGCTTCTGTCCATTGAGTCTGATGTTGGCTGTAGGTTTGCTATATATATACTCCACTATCTTGAGGAATTTCCCATCTATTCCCATTTTTTGTAGAGTTTTGAGCATGAATGGGTGTTGGATAAAATATTTATAAAAAGGAAGTACTGACAAAACCATAGAATAAGAGGGGTACAACTCCACACAATTCCCACCATCAGAACTCTGTACCCCATCCCCTCTCCTGATAGCTTTCCTATTCTTTATCTTTCTGGGAGTATGGAGTCATTATGGGATGCAGAAGATGAAAGGTCTGGCTTTGTAATTGCTTCCCTGCTGAACATGGACATTGACAATTCTACCCATACTCCCAGCCTGCCTTTCTCTTTCCCTAGCAGGGCGGGACTTTGGGGAAGTGGGGCTCCAGGACACATTGGTGGGGTTGTCTGTCCTGGGAAGTCTGGTTGGCATGATGGTAGCATCTGGAACCCAGTAGCTGAAAGAGAGTTAACATATAAAGCCAAACAACTTTTTGACTAATCATAAACGTAAAGGCTGGAATAGTTCATATGAAGAGTTGGGGGGTCTCTATTTTGTAGATAGCTAGTAGGACTACTTTAGTTCTCTTCCAAAGGGCCCATGACTATGCTAGTTTTTTTTCTTTTTCCCCTAAGTTTGAAATCTGATATGCAGGTGGTTCCAAGTTATTGTCTTAGGAGATGATGTCATGGCTGGAAAAAAGACCAGCAAGCTGGATCAGAGAAGATAGTAGCTCCCTAATATGGAAAGGGCTATAAATATTGTTGACTGTAAATATCATCTATTTGATCTGTTCTGTAGCCCATATACAGCTTAAAAGCCTATGTGACCTTTGTATCCCTGTAGATCTGAGCTCACGTTCTGTGGTCATGAGTAATAATGTTCCAAGCTGCCCCAAGGACTCATCTTCCTAGGGTGGAGTATAGTGGATGCTGACCAGCCTCCCTTAGGAGGATGGAATAGTCTCTGCCATTGTTGATCCAAGTTGAGAGCAAGGTCCTATGGGGACCCCTAAGGGTGTCTATTGTGTTGTTCCTGATAGAGATGATCAGTAACAATGGAGAGAGGGATCTATTGGAGGTCTAGGCCCATTATGACTGTTTGGGAATCTCAGGACTCCAAGACTAGGTCCTCAGCTGATGGGGTGGCCTGATAGTGAATAAAGAGTCATCCTGGAAGTATGCCAGTCTCTTGCCCTTATTCAGCCTTTGTAGTCCTTGCTTTGATAATGTTAGCTTTGGAGTGAGTGAGGGAAGTATAACAGGAAGTAGGTGAGGAGGGTATCTAAGTTTAAGTAGACACTATTTCATTAGGAACTTTATACTTACTCACTACAGACTATTATGTACTTTTGCTTTCAGGTATATATTTTCCCTAATTTATGGATATATGTGAACATATGCACTATCACATGGGTCTTGGTCTATATCTAGTTTTTTGGGACTTTGTTAGGAAGTGAACCTCCTGGTTTGGAATTAGAGAATCCTATGAAAGGAAAGGTCTCACCTGAGTAATGAGGCTGAAGGGTTGACATTCCATGCCTTATGTCTCTGGACAGTCTGAAGTGAAGCATACTGAGGTGGTACTTATTGCATTGATTAGGTTGGGATCGCAGATGCTATATTATTTGGTATGCATTGAAAGAAGCATGTAGGAAAGTGAGCTCCACCCTAGGAGTTCCAGGACTGGGTGAAATATAGGCTCTATAGAAGGAGCAGCAGGTTCCTGCTGTCTTAGGTTTTAAGAAAGCAATAGGTAGTTATTGCTATAATCACATTATTTGGAAATTGGGTTAACTTTGAAAAATTCCTTTCTTAGGATTTACTGTATCATACCCAACATATCACCATAATTTATGTCCCTTAGCATTATTTGTATATAGGTGTGCCACTGGTTGCTTCTGTTCTCCCTGGTATAAGCTTTTAAGAGATTCAACATATCAAAGACTTAGCCTATGGTCTGTGCATTAAAAAGTTTGTGGCATTCAATCAATTTTCCCTCTCATATTAATTAAACAGTCATGTATACGACTACAAATTTGGAATTCCAACTTTTTTTTTTAATTAGAGTACTCAGGTTCCTGTGCACTGTAATGTGTGTACTTAACCAGGTGCATCACTGCCTCATCCCTGAATTTTTAACATTTAAAACCCTTCAGGATCTTCAAGAACCGGTGTAAGGATCCTGGTTCGAGCCCCTGGCTCCCTACCTGTAGGAGGTTCGCTTCACAGGCGGTGAAGCAGGTCTGCAGGTGTCTATATTTTCTCCCCCTCTTTGTCTCCCCCTCTTCTCTACATTTCTCTCTGTCCTATCCAACAATGACGACATCAATAACTACAACAATAAAACAATAAGGGCAACGAAATGGAATAAATAAAAAAATCTTCAGGATCTGTATCTACTCTCATTTAAATAGGGTATATATGTAATATTTCATTTGAAGTAGAATACTTCAGATGGTGAAAAAGAGTCCAATTAATTAATGATCTGACTTGGAGTAAAGACACAAACCAGTCTGGATACAGCCAAGTCCAAGATCATAATATGTAATAGGAGGTTACCTCTCAAAGGGCTTCAGGGCGTGTCCCGATACCACTTAACTTTCCACATTTTACTAGTTTTTCATGTTACATTTGCTCATAAAATAGAATTATATAGTGCCATAACTATAACTATATACAAAAAAGTTGCAAAAAAAGTTTCTCCCCAGACCAGCATTTTGACATGTTCTGAATTATTTTCTATCAAAAAAGGAGTAGGCTTTCTTGCCAAGTAAGTGAGATGAGAAAGGATGCACCTCCAACACGAGGGGGAAATGAGAAGATCCAAAAATAGAATATTTTATCTCATGTGTAAAGTCAAATTAGTTCTAAAGACATATGAGAAATCCACACACAGCTCATATAATATCAGAGACAATCTCACAAACCATATAAAAATTCAACAGTAAGGGTGACTAAGCACAAGATTTCTGATTATGCCTTTCCCACTGTCATAAATTAACATTTTAAAATACTAACTCTTCAAAGGAAGGTCTTTGTAGCTTTTTAATGAAGAGTTAATACTAACTGTTCTGAAGAAATTTTCTCACATGTTTTTTTCTGAGTCTGACAAATGAAATTATATTGTTTTTCTTCTCTACAAACAGCTAGGAAGTAATTCAGCCAAAGCTAGAATTGTCGTCATTTGTCATATGGACCTGAAAAATCTGAGCCAGACACTGTGAAGTATCACTTTAAGTTTCCCCTTTGTTCTGTGACTGGAAATGAATGCCTGGTAAATAAATGATTTTAATCCAGCAATAATAGTTCTTTTGTTGTGAACCTAAAATATATCATCACTACTCAGAACTGTTACAACATAAGATGATGGCAAAGTTACGTCTACAGACTTTAAGAGGAACTCTAACGTTGCGGTTAACTGCTATATCATCTTCCTCTGAACATACAGCATCTCATTTAGAATTCTAAACACTAAAGACAATTTTCATAGTTGTGTTTGAAACATTGGATGCAATTTTCAGCTCTATCACTACTCATACTTATCTCTGGAAGCAGGGAATCCCTGCTTTAAATACAATATTGAAACCTGTGCCTTTATCTTAGGTAAAAGAAGCAAATTTCTGACAAGGAATATGGACAATCTGAGTCAGGTGGGGCTGAGTCCCTGGTTCATTGTGTCACATCAACAGCATTGTCCTTGTAATAATTTTTGTCATTCTGATACCAGTCAGTACTCCTAATTTTAATATCAGTGTTTTTCTTTCATACATTACCTTATAATCTCTACTTGAGTCTCATATGGTAATACTAACCTTCTCCTTGTCTTTGTACCCTCTGGCTTTAGTGTTTCTACATGTATTAGGTAGACTTTTTATCATCTATTTATACATACATTAATATAGTTTAACCTTTGATAACATGCATATTAAATATAACAGACTTAAGAAAGTTTTTCTATTTCTTTTTCTATACTTTCCTACATTTATAACATTAGAAAATTGGTAGAAACATTAAAAATTTAAAAATAACAAAATAGAGAATAATAGATATTTTCAAGATATCATTGTAACACTAAGTTGGCCAATGCCACATTTTAAAGAAAAAAATAAACCTGAAAGACTTACAGAAGACACTGTAGAAATATTCCTTAGAATTGGCAACAATTTTCTAGCTAGTTTCTTGGCCAGAATCCACTTTCTCTTACATTTTATTTCCATCCAACTACTGAATTGATCTATCTAACATGCAAAGAGCACCATTTCATATCTCAGACTAAAAACTTTGTATGATTGTCAGTGCTTAGAGATTAGAAGATGAATTTCTTAGCGTTGAGATCCTTCCAGATTATATCTTGTTCTCACGTTTTGCAGTCTGTCTTTGACCTCTGGGCAAGATACATGTGATGCTTCAGGAAACACACACACACACACACACACACACACACACACACACACACACACACACCCCAATTCCAAATAGGCCAGGATTCCATTTTGTAACAGTAAATCTGAATTACCTTTTATTTTTGCCTTAAATATGCCATCTTATTTTTTGACTAGGAAATTCTTTTTACATTGTGAAAATTAATTCAGACTTTACAATTATATTCAGATTTTATATAATTTCTATGAAGTCTTCTCACACATATATTTGAAACAGATGTTTATGTGAATTCTACATCCTAGAACATCTTTGAGATAACAAAGAAAATGACTTGAAAAAAAAAAGTTCTCTCCTCAATCCATTTATTCTCCAGGGTATAAAAGATCTAAAAGAGGAGTCAGGCGGTAGCATAGTGGGTTAAGTGCACATGGTGCCAAGGCCTTGTTCGAGCCCAGGCTCCCCACCTGCAGGGGAGTCACTTCACAGGTGGTGAAGCAGGTCTGCAGGTGTCTGTCTTTCTCTCCCCTCTCTGTCTTCCCTTCCTTTCTCCATTTCTCTCTGTCCTATCCAACAACGACGACATCAATAATAACAACAATAACTATGACAACAATAAAAAAGAAGGACAACAAAAGGGAAAATAAATATTAAAAAAAGTTTTAAAAAAGATATAAAATATAAAATCCTGGCTATATATAGTCATGACTCATTTATTGCAGTTAATCAGTTCCGGACTTTACCCCGATAAATTAATTTCCATGAAGTAGTATTCCTTATTTATAAATTGAATATTTTCATAGTTAGAGCATAGAAATATTGTTTACAACCTTCTAAATACAGTTTCTAACATTATTAGAGCCCTCTAGACATCAAATAACACCCATTTAGCTTTGCTTCCTTGTTGAAAGAGACAGTAACTATTACACGGATATTCTTTTCATCTATACAGGTGAACAGTAGAGTTATTGAAGTCATTATATCAGGTAACCTCCATCATTTTCCTGCCATCATTGATCATATCCAAGAATTTCACTTTCTCCTGCATAGTAAGCATCTTCCTCCAGTACTTAGTTTCATCCTCAGAAGGCTTAGAAGAAGCAGCATGTTTAGGTGCCTATGTGGGGTTTAGACAAAGGTTCTCAGAAATTGCAAACACTTAAGAAGAACAAAGATAATTCTGATGCCTAGCAAGGTAGAAGCATGTATGAAAGAAACATGCTCTGATTGGCTTGGTTTCACCAACCCTATTTAAAACACACAAAGGAGTGGTTGAATGGCTGTTCTGGCATTGAAGGATTTGTGGGGTGCTAGAATACATAGGCCTATAGTCCATACTTACAGTAATTTTAATTTTCATTGTAATAGAGAGATATATAATTGACTCAGACAACTGAGTGCACTGTATTATTCACTATGTCTATCAACTTTTTAATGAATATGTTTGAATAAACCTTGATAGAGTGAAGCCGTGAAAGTCAAATTGCAAAGTGGTGAGGCATGACTGCATATATATACACACACACACATACACAGAGAGAGAGATGACAGTACTGAGGTTTCCTTCAATGTGGTGGGGGCCAGACTTAAACTTGGGTCACATATATTGTAAAGTGTCACACAGTTCAAGTGAACTATTTCACCAGTTCCAAATGATTTTTTAAAAACAATTTTTATTAATGATTTAATAATGATTAACAAGATTGTGATATAATAGAGGTATAATTCCTTACAATTCCCACCACCAGAGTTCCATATCTCTACCCTTCCATTGGAAGTTTTCCTATTCTTTATCTCCCTGGAGTTATGGACCAAAGATCTTTATACTATATTTATTTATTTATTTATTTACTAAATATAAATATACATGGGCCCAAATAAGTTTTTAAATAGTGGTATAATGAGCAATGGAGCAATGCTCACGTCTTTTTCTCAAGAAAAGGGGAAAAATGGTCATGGGAAAACAGGCAAATAGGAAAACAATCTAGAATCTCTAGGAAAAATATAAGTACCACCATTATTTTGAAAGTGAAACATTATTTAAGAAATAATCAAGAGAGTAGCAGAAACAGAGAACTATACACTGAGTTTTCAAATACATAGAGAACAATAAAATAGCCTAATAAAATTTGTCATCTTTGCAAAACAAGAAAATATAGAGAAAGAAGATCAATTTAACTAATGAGTGCTAAGTATATAGAAACAGGTACCTGGCCATTCAGGGTGGTGAGTGGGGTAATAGAAATTTATATATTCTCACTCAGTATTCTTACTACATTTTACATGGCATCCTAAAATCATCTTTCAAGTTTATTTTGGTTTATATGCTCAAATAATAAAGTCCCCAACTATTGGGTTATCTGCAAACTTATGATACTATTTTTTTTTGCATAGAAAAATATTTCAGGCTAAAAAAAAAAAACACTAGTATAGTCATGGGCCTTTTGGAATATACCTAAAATAGTACTACTAACTATCTACAAAACAGAGACCCCCAAATCTTCATCTGCACTAATCCAGCCTTTAGGTTTATGATTAGTCAACAATTTGTTTGACTTTATATATATATTTTAAATATTTAATTTATTTATTCCCTTTGTTGCCCTTGTTGTTTTATTGTTGTAGTTAATTGCTGTTATTGATGTTGTCATTGTTGGATAGGACAGAGAGAAATCGAGAGAGGAGGGAAAGGCAGAGAGGGCGAGGAAAAACAGACACCTGCAGACCTGCTTCACCGCCTGTGAAGCGACTCCCCTGCAGGTGGGGAGCAGGGGACTTGAACCCAGATCCCTACTCCAATCTTTGCGCTTTGTGCCATGTGCACTTAACCCACTGCGCTACCACCCGACTCCCTTGACTTTATACATTAACTCTTATTTCAGCCACCAGATTCCAGATGCTACAGTGATGCCAACTGGACTTCCCTGGGGAGACAACCCCACCAATGTGTCCTGGAGCCCTGCTTCTCCAGAATCCCGCAGCACTACAGAAAGAGAGAGGCAGGCTGGGAGTCTGGATCGACCTGTCAACACCCATGTTCAGTGGGGAAGCAGTTACAGAAGCCAGACCTTCCACCTTCTGCACCCTATAATGACCCTGGGTCTACACTCTGAGAGGGATAAAGAATAGGAAAACTATTAGGGGAAGGGATGGGATATAGAGTTCTGATGGTGGGGATTGTGTGGAGTTGTACCCCTCTTATCCAATGGTTCTTGTCAGTGTTTCCATTTTATTAGTAAAAATTATAAAAAAAGAAAAATATGTCATGGCTTTTCTGACAGCTGAATAGATTATGAGACACTTTAATGAGTAGTTGATATTTGTATCAGATTTCCTTGTTCCTACCATGAATTAGAAAAGCATAGAGGATATACAGCCATATATAATGATATATTTTTTATAATATTTGATGTATTTCTTTATTGGTGTTTAATCAGTGTCCATTATATACCAGGTACTATATAGAAACACTGGAGACAAACTATTGAGCAAAGAATGTCATAGTCATTTCCCTTATTACGGAATCTGGAAACTTAGAGAATCACCAGATAACTAAATCTATTACTATAAAATTAAAATATAGGGACTGTAAAGGAGCAATATGTGCGTTATAGTCAATAATCAAAGAAGATGCTCCTGAGGAGGTGTATCTAGACTACAGTCTGAATATTGAACAAGACAGATATTTATGAGAGAAAGTTTGAAATGAAAGCAGAGCTTTAAGATCCTGGATGTAGAAGACAAAAAGCTAGGCACTGAAAGAGAGCTAGTTTTGCAAACCATGTGAAAGATTTTGGCTATTAGCCTAAAAAGCAAAGGGAAGTCAATTGTTTCATCTCAGTCATCTAAACACTAATTAATTCAGTTCTATAACTGTTTTGAGCATCTACTTTATGGCTAATTAGTGAGAAAGTCATAAACCTCTACAACTGCTACCACAAAGTATTAAAGAATAATAAACCAGAGTGCTTTTTCCTGATTAAAATATGATGTATAATGGTCTCCCTATATAGGATTTCTGTTTTCTTTCCCAGGGTCACTCCAACTGGTTCATCTATATCCTGTTTTTCTATTATTCATGTGACTTTTATTGTTCTCCCAAAGGCTTTATTATCTCTTGCCTTTGAACCTGTGTGCACTTGGATTGCTACAAGTGATCAAGCATTTAGTAAGGGTCATATGTACAGAATTCATCTTTTGGAGTTATTAATGACAATATTATATCTTGCTTGTTCAATAAGAAATCATTTACAAGTCTAGAAATGAGGTACAAGGTTTTAAGGTACATTTAAAAATTTTTTTTAAATATTTATTTCTTTATTCCCTTTTGTTGCCCTTGTTTTATTGTTTTTGTTATTTATGTTGTCGTTGTTGGTTAGGACAGAGAGAAATGGAGAGAGGAGGGGAAAACAGAGAGAGGGAGAGAAAGATAGACACCTGCAAACTTGCTTCACCGCTTGTGAAGTGACTTCCCTGCAGGTGGGGAGCCGGGGACTCGAACCGGGATCCTTATGCCTGTCCTTGTGCTTTGTGCCACCTGCACTTAACCTGCTGAGGTATTATTGCCTGACTCGCCTTAAGGTACATTTTTAAAGATGTTTTTATTTGTTTATAATTTTGGAGGATATTAACCTGCACAGATGATGGGCATTATTGTCAGTCATAATTAAGAATTATAGCACTGTCCACATACTTAGGAATAAGACCCAAGATTTAGGAGACTAGTTATCTTTAGTTCTAATCAAACCACATTTTGCATATAATTCATATAGAAACATACATAAAGTCTCTCAGAAATAATTTAAGCATCTTGCAAGGAAAAAACTGTGAAAATGAATCAGGAATAATGTCACCATATTGGGCACAATATCCTAGTTTTATTATGACAATAGTCAGGGCTTGTGCATATGATGTGGCTGTTTTATTGGACTCTGTTGACCACTAAGTCTGGCAAAACTTGAGAAATGACCATAAAAATATAAGCAAACAAAGAAGAGGCAAAATATAGAACTAGAGTATACATTTTTACTTTTTTTTTTTGTCTCTCACTGAGTACAGCCAATTTTTCACTTGCTAGAAGTTGATTCAATTCCAAATAAGGTGTAGAATCCTGCATGTTTTTGCTCTATTTATTGATTATATTGGAGTTTTTAAACCTCAAGACAATTGATGGGTTGACCAGGTAATTTATCAGGTTGTCCTGTCCCTGTGCATTGTAGCATTCTGGCAGCTTCTCTAACCTCTACCCACTAGATGCCACTAGCATCCATCTGCTTCCTGGTTTTGTCAATCAAAATAACAATGACCCTGGGTCCATGCTCCCAGAGGGATAGAGAATGGGAAAGCTATCAGGGGAGGGGGTGGGATATGGAGAATGGGTGGTGGGAATTGTGTGGAATTGTACCCCTCCTACCCTATGGTTTTGTTAATTAATACTTTCTTAAATAATATATATATATATATATATATATATATATATATATATATATATATCTTTACTCCTTGTCATATTATTCCTGTGTAAAATTGTAAGAACAACTACATTTCAAAATGGGGTTCTCCCGCCCCATTAGGGAAAGAAAGAGGCAGGCTGGTAGTATGGATCAACCTGCCAATGCCCATGTTCAGTGGGGAAGCAGTTAAAGAAGCCAGACCTTCCACCTTCTGCATCCCACAATGACCCTGGGCCCACACTCCCACAGGGTTATGGAATAGGAAAGCTATCAGGGGAGGGGATGGGATAAGGAGTTCTGGTGGTGGGAACTGTGTGGAGTTGTGCCCCTCTTATCCTATGGTTTTGTCAGTGTTTCCTTTTTATAAATAAATTAAAAAAGCAAAAAATAAAAAAAGAGGGGTTCTAATGTGAACATGGAAATGTTCTGTTTTCTATGTCTACCCACATTCTCTATGCTTTTACCTGTATATTTATATATCTAGCATATGAGTTCCTCTCTCCTGTGAACTTACTGTAATTTTTATAGCATTTGAGCTTTTTAACGTTAACTATTTTGTTAGTGATTAATGAAAGAGCAACATTCTTCAAAATATCTCATTGAGTCAAATCAGAAAGTTAGAAATGATTTCATCCACAGGTGGGAATTAAGTAACTAAGAAAAGAAAAACATAGGATGAAATTTAGACTACCTATGTTGTATACAAACAGATCAAAGCACTCCACAGAATGGGACAGAAGGGGAATGAAAGAAGATTAAAGATCCTGGGCACTACTAAAGAAGAAAGATGTCAGTTGGTGATAGGTGTACTGTGCATATGGGGATAGGGACAGTGGGTTGGAAACTATACATATGATAACAACTGACTTGTAAGTCATTATTCCCTTCAATACAGACAACATAAAATATATGTGTTCAAGCAATATATTATTTTCTGTCTAATACAAAAAATTAAAGATATTTAAATTTCTTCCCTCCTGAAATTTGAGTTTCAGTTTTCCTATGATTTGTTTTTATTCATATTAATAAAACTCTTTCCTAAACTGGTCACTACTTCTGTTTAAACAAACCAGGTATCTTTAAATAAATTTATATAATATGGAAATGTATTACATATTAACATATACAGATGCTATTTTTAGGGTTCTTTTTTTCCCTTTATGTAGATCTAAGTTTCTTCTCCCCTCCCCTTTTTTCCTCTTCTCTCTTCTTCTCTTCTCTTCTCTTCTCTTCTCTTCTCTTCTCTTCTCTTCTCTTCTCTTCCTTTCCTTTTTCCCTCTTTCTCTCTCTTTTCTTCTATTGTTCTTTAGAACATCAGATATAATTTTTTGCATTAGTATTATGCTGTCAACTCAGTTTGATATACATTTTCAAATGGGCTGATTTTTTCTCTATAAAGACCATCTTCATCAACTTTCTTTATATATAATTAGTTTATTCAGTGTATGCATGTGGGAAAATGTTGCTACTATTTTGATGGATGTTTTTGATGAGTACAATTTTTAGCACTTAAACATATTATACCATTATATTCTTGCTTGCTTATTTCCCAAGAGGTTTCTGTGGCGATTCGTATCAGTGAAAATTTTATTTAATCAACATTTGAAATTGCAGAGCTATTTATTTCAGTTATAACTTTGTACCCTGCCCATTTCCATGATTCTGACTATTTCTACTTTGTTTCACTCCCCCTCTATTTTTAAAATAATTATTACTGCTGGGCAGGGGTGATAGCTTAATAGTTATGCAAAAAAAAAAAAGACTCTTATTTCTGAGCCTCTGAGGTCCCAGATTCAGTCCCCTGTACCACCATAAACCAGAACTGAATAGTGCTCTGGGGGAAAAATATTATATATCACTGCTATATTGTCAAATTCACTATTCAGCTTTCTGGCAGGTTTTATTTTTCTATAATCCTCCTTCTTTACATATATGCAGTCTTCTTTTATGTAGTTTATCCTCTGTTCCTCTGCTCTGCATAGCTTACTGATAAATACTCCACATTCTCAGTCCTTCATTTTTAAATTCAAGATTGTAATACATTGCATAAAAACTTTCTAAAAGTAGTAAGCTAGACCAACTATTGACTTTTCTTGTTTGCACGTCAAAGTTACTGCCTTTGTTATCTGATCTCCAGTCTTGGAAAAACTTTTATTTATTTTAAGGTTGTAGTAAATCTAATTTCTGTTATTTCATCTTTATTACTAGCAAAAGTATCCTTCTATCTCCATGTACATTTACTGATTCAGAGGGAGCTTGCTACAAACTTTTCTCCTCTTGCTTTCTGTCATAATGCCAGACACTATGTTCCGTTTGTATTTCCTTCATAATGATTCTCCCAATTTGTAATCGCTGTTTATTTGCATACTTGTTTTCTCTCTTCACTAGACAGTTCATTCATCATAGCAACATACCCAGAATTCCAGAAATTATGTGGTTGGCGCACACTAATTGTCTATTAAGTATTGGTTGAATAAATAACTAAATCTCAATCATGTTATTCTCTTTCCTGCTTGTATTATCTTCTCTTTTTTTATCTTGTCTTAGAATTTAACATTATATTCATGCAGTGTCTACTATGGAACTATGTTAAGAAGAATACTTGATTAAACAAAAAGATGAACTGCTTTTCCTCAGGCCTCTTCTTTATCATCTGTGTGAGAGTGATCTGCATTTAAAAGAAGGACATATAGCATCTGTCCAAAGGAAAGTTTCGAGACTCATGCTATATGGGCACCATCCATGTTGTCTCCTTCCTCCCTTCAGCACTGCTTCCTGAGTCACATATTTGAAATGAATGTTCCTAAGGGGGAAGTTGGAAAATAAGCACAAAAATCAGAAGACATGGGGTCTTTTTGTTTCTTATGCAGAGACTTTCATCAACAAGTCATTTTCTCCTTTTAAATTAAGTGCTGATTCTGTTCATGCAGAAAATAGATCTGAAGACAATGAAAAATACACCATTTTATTTCCCTATGGCCTTTTCTGCACACTAGGCCTTGAAATAAAACTAATTTTATAAGGGGAGACAATCAACTAAGTTAGTCTTCAAATGAAAAATTTTATTGTCTTATTTTAAATTATTTTACTAAGTATTATTTTTTTTATCCTTACTGTCTATATTCAAGTCATAGGGCTCAGTGTAGCATGTGCTTACATTTTGATAGCATAATGCATAGTCAAAAGGGAAGAAGGATATAATTTCACCATAGTCTATCTTGTGTTTTCTCTCCAAGGGAACCTTGTAGATTGCTAATAAAAATGAACTATAGTGGTCAGAAAAAGTCATAAGGCCCATACTGCATTGAAGGAAGCATTTGTGCTATGATTTCATTTTCTCTCAGCCTCATCTCTATCTAAACAAAAGGGGGATCATAAGAAGTAAAAACAAGTCTTAGTGGTAACCTTGCCCAGTGATACTTTTTCACTCTTAAGGGGAACATTTTGATTTTTTGAGAAGGAACTTTTTTTTTCCAAAAAAATTTATTTATCAATTATCAAGAGTTAGAGCATCACACTATTCTATGTTGTGGTGGGGATTAAATCTGGGACTCCATGTATACAAACCATGTACTCTACATGCCAGTATTCTACATACTACCAACTTCCTAACTACACGTTAGTAGTATCAAGGTAAGAAAAACTGGTTTGATAAGATACATTCCAACTGCAATTTTTTTCCAAGTCACACTATGTTTTGGAAGATTTTACAATACACTAGCATTTAAGATACTTAAATTATAGTTATAGTGAATTTGATCACTTCAAAATAAAAGAAAATTCACATAATTAATTAATCACTTTTGTTGCCTTGAGGGTTATCACTGGGGCCTGGTCTGGCACTGTGATTTTACCACTTCTGGAAGCCATGCTTTCTTTCTTTTTCTTTTTTCCATTTATTTTATTGGGTAGGATAAAGAGAAATTGAGAGAGGGCAGGAAGTAGGGTGAGAGAATGGCAGACGCCTGCAGAACTGCTTCACAGAAGCACAGCCTCATAGGTAAGAAGCCAGGGGGACCCTTGCACATGGTCATCTTCACACCACTTGCTGGCCCCCACTTACAGAATTTATGATCCAGAGCAACAACAAATCAATACTACCACAAGATCCTAAACATTCATGACCTGTAAGGAACAGTAGAAAATCGAATGTTCATTTCAGTGAGCTATATGATTGTACACCACCTCAAATGAATCTGAAAGTGAAAAATACAGTCCAACCACTTATGGATAAAAGCACAGAAAAATATGTAAGGCTAAAATTAAATTATATCTTCAAGATCATAAAGATAAATCTCAGAAATTCATAAAAATTTAATTCAATAATCAATAGTTATGGAGGGGGGCAAATGGCCAGTGGCACAGTCATAGTGGGTCTGGCCAGATATTTTGATAAGGTATACAATTTTACTATTAAATACATATAGTCCGGACCCGGGAGATGGCTGAACTCTCATGCATCAAGTCCCAAATCTGATCCCTGGCATTGCAAATGCCAAAGTGATACTCTGATTTCTCTCTCTCCTACTCTCTTTGTCTCATAACTAATGAACATGCAATGAACAAACTGTTTAATGAAAATATATACAGCTGTGAGATGTCAGGAGATAGCTCAGCCAGTAGGTAACACCCCCCTTAATGTGCATAAAACACTAGGTATGCACCCTAGAACCACATGGTGTTTTAGTTTGACAGGTTTCTAACTTTCGCCTGAGAATTTGACTATTAAATTCATGTCTTTTTGAGGCAAAAGTCAAATGGTCCTTAGTCATTATGCAACACTACCTTCCCCAAAGAAAAATTATGGTTTCAACATTCAAATGGGGAAAGTATAAGAATACTGTCACACAATAAGCTTCTAGGGAGAAGCTAAATGTTATTTCATTTTCCCTTTCAGTTAATAACTTTTTTTTTAATTTTTTTTTATTTAAGAAAGGATTAATTAACAAAACCATAGGGTAGGAGGGGTACAACTCCACACAATTCCCACCGCCCAGTCTCCATATCCCACCCCTCCCTCAATAGCTTTCCCATTCTCTATCCCTCTGGAAGCATGGACCCAGGGTCATTGTGGGTTGCAGAAGGTAGAAGGTCTGGCTATCTTTTAACAGACAGTTAAATTCAGTGTGGTCTTCTACCAAAATTTTGGTGGTCCTATCAATGTTTTCTTGCTTATATGTCACTAGTTAGCAAATAATTAGGCCCAATTTTTTCCTGCTTCTTCAAAGAAAACCGTATCTTACAGTAGCATAATCATATACTATTAAAAACAGACCCCCGTACAAATACAATTAAAATTCAATTTTTTCTCTTTAGGATTAGGTCCTCAGGAAGCCTGGCAACACAAGTAGGCCAGGATATGCCAATCCTCCTTATGTAAACCAAAGAGATAATTACTATAACTGTAACAATGGGTAAAGAAACCAAACACTTCTAGGATTTTAGCAACATGTCCTTTTATTATTTTTTTCAATATTTTATGAAAAAGAAAGACCAGACTACTCCTCAGCTGTGGAGCATGGTGCTGCCAGGGATGAACCTCTGACCTCAGGCATGCATGTCCTATGCTCTAAGCACTGAAATATCCTCTTGACCCCAGCTTGCCCATTTTATGACCTGTTTTTTATCTCTAAAAACAGAATGGAATGATAACCTACTAAGAAAGTATGGCATCTTTCAACTTATTAAGAGCATTTAGGTTGTAGAATATATTCTCACAAAACAATTGTCTTGCTCACATTAGGGCTGATAATTTAAGTTTTCTGACTGTAATGATTATGTTATTTTCACCTTTGGATGGTGAAATTTTACAGAAACCTAGTAGATATTTTATGTGTCAGCAGCACATAGACAGTCTCATAAATGATTTTCTATCTGTTCTGTAGTATGAGAATACCACATCTTTGGAAGTCAATGGAGCAACAAATGACCTGTCATTGGCAAAAAGTCAAATTGTGTAGAAGGGAAGTCTTTGGCCTAGATATAAGAATAAATTCTCTAGGGAGTCGGGCTGTAGAGCAGAGGGTTAAGCGCAGGTGGCGCAAATCACAAGGACCAGCATAAGGATCCCGGTTCAAGCCCCAGCTCCCCACCTGCAGGGGAGTTGCTTCACAGGCGGTGAAGCAGGTCTGCAGGTGTCTATCTTTCTCTCCTCCTCTCTGTCTTCCCCTCCTCTCTCCATTTCTCTCTGTCCTATCCAACAACGACAACAACAATAATAACTACAACAATAAAAAAACAACAAGGGCAACAAAAGGGAATAAATAAATAAAATTAAAAAAAAAAAGAATAAATTCTCTGTGGATTTCCAAGAGGTGTGACTGGAGTAACAGCCCACAACACAGAATCTGTCCCAACACAACAAAGATTGACAACTATCAAGTATAACCTCATCCAACTACAGAAGCACTACAGCCTGTTTATGCTTCTACTGCCATTTTGCTTTGGATTGTCTCCAGAGACAGATGCTGAGCCTGAGATATCAATTCCATTAACCTTGTAAGATCTTTCAAAACACATGGGACTATCTAGTTCCATAAAGTAGAGTAGAGGGCACTGTATACATGTTAACATGTATCCATAAGTTAGAGACAATTATACACCTCAAAGTGCTTAATAGTCCTCTACAATTAGACTTAGACCTAATAAACTTGAAATCTAGTAGAATGGAATAAACAAAAAAGACACCATAATTTTCTAATTAAATATTTATTACTTGGGCCTAGACACCTTACTCTCCTACCCTGTACTTAACTTCCCTCAATCACTCTATCTTCTAAATTAACTATACAAAAGAAAGATTTACTCTTCCATCTGTTAATCTCTTCTGACAGGGCATCAAAATTACAGTCACCACTTGACAGTCTTTAGAAGAAACACTGTATACAGTTGGTCAAGATATATACTGTGTGTATATAACAAATAAAGGGTAACTAATGTCCCTATGACAACCTTAATTAGAATCATCAAACGAGACAATAAAAAAACTGAGGTTATTGTAGACCCCACTAAAATTCTAGGTGTATTACCTCCCTAATTTAAGCCAGATTGTGTAAACCTAATACTGGCTTGGATATAACAAAGGTCATTCAAAGCTTTAACAAATGGGAGAAAGTCCAAGCTCATCAAAGAAAGAAGGGACTACAAAAACTAGAAAAGGTCAAGACATTGGCTCACTTAATGAAGGCTTTTTTGGTCAATACCAGGCCACCCCATCAACTAGTGTCCTAAACAGGGAAACATCCTTGGATTCTCCCATATATACAATGGGCTGAGATTTCTAACACATCCCTCTCTCTACAATCATTGGTCACATCCATCAGGCATGTCATCATAAACCCCTTTGTGGGCCTTTCTAGGACCTTACCCTCACTACAAACTGGCAATGGTAAGGGCTGCCCCACTCTGAAAGGGGGCTGGTTCATCCTATTCTGCCACACTAGGAAACCGGTCCTGTAATGGAGTGCAGCCTAAGTGTTCTCAGTTGCGACCACAACTGAGCTCAGTCTGACAGATACTTGGGAGATTATACAGGATCCTGTGCTAATTATGAATAAGGTGGGCCCTGGGTTAGAACAATGGAGTAAGCAATAAATTGAATGTATATATATTTTTTCCAAGTTTGGGAGATACTCTCTGCCCTAATCTGGCTTTCTAGTTTTATTCTTAACTTTGACACCATCTTCCTAGACAATATTTCTAGTCCACTTCAGTGTTAGCTATCAAGCTCAAGAAAAGATTATTAAAGCCATGAGGTCTTAGGAACATACTTAAAAATAGAATTCCCAGCTTCTTTCCACACCTAAATCCCTATTCTCATCTCTGTTCCTACTTTTCTGAATCCTGTCTACTAAACATTTTGTCCTGCTTTATTTCATATTGCCTTTCAGCAATAAAATTGCATATGCTATTATTTTATCCTGACTTCTCTAGACAGACAAGCTCAGCAATGGGTTCTAGAACCTCACTTCTTCAGAGTCCTAACCCACTAAAGAAAGACATAAACATGCCAGGGGTATGGATTGACCTGCCAACATCCATATCCAGTGAAGCAATTACAGAAGCCAGAATTCTTACCTGCTGTGCCCCAAAAATAATTTTGGTTTGTATTCCTCGAAGAGTAAATGATAGAGGAAGATTACCAGAGGGCTCTGAACCCCAGTTCCACCAGCACCCAGAGCATTTGCTACCAGTTTTTTTTAAATTATTATTATTATTATTATTATTATTATTATTATTATTATTATTATTTGCCTCCAAGGTTATCACTGGGGCTCGGTACCTGTACCACAAATCCACTGCTCCTGAAGGCTATTTCTCCCATTTTCTTGAACTTGTTGTAGTTGTTATTATTGTTATAGATGTTGTTGTTGGATACGACAGAGAGAAATCGAGAAAGGAAGGAAAGGCAGAGAGGGGGAGAGAAAGACAGACATCTGCAGACCTACTTCACTGCTTGTGAAGAGATCCCCCCCAAGTAGGCAGAGAGCTGGGAATGTGGATGCTTATTCCCATCCCTGTGTTTTGCTCTTTACCAGCGGAGCTACTGCCCACCTACCCCCCTTTTTTTTTTAAATTTTTT